>NW_021519890.1:0-223 GCF_001605985.2 Dendrobium catenatum | reverse complement strand
GAGCCTTTGCTCGATGATGTTAACCGATATTGGATCTTCCAATGATGTAAGACCTATCCGAGGTTGTATGTCAGAGACTTTGCTCGACGACGTTAACCTGTGTGGAAGAAGTCGGGAGAATCCACCAATGATGTAGGACCTTTCCGAGGTTGTATGTCGGAGCCTTCGCTCGACGACGTTAACATGTATGGAAGAGGTCGGGAGAATCCACCAAGGATGTAGG
>NW_021519889.1:0-391 GCF_001605985.2 Dendrobium catenatum | reverse complement strand
CCACGTGGTTATATTTTATTGGGGAGTGATTTGCTTGGCCCAAAATTCAGAAAACTCAACTACTAGCCAAAAATGGGCTATCAGTTTAGTACGCTAGACTTTTCCTTGTTCCTATCCTTCTTATTTGTTTTTATTTAATTTCAAGAATCTTTTATCGGCACCATGCATGAATTTGTTATCATAAACATGCAAATTACTGTATATTTTTATTATTTAAAAATATGTTTTTTTTTCTTATGTTTCATATAAAGGAGAGTAGAGCTGTCCTAGAAAGCAGCTTTTCTGAAAGCTGGTTGAAAAGCTATTCATATTATTATAAAATTATTGTAGAGAAAATAACTTTTTTGAAATTCAATGTTTTATTTGGGACAGCTTTATTTATGTTTTTAAA
>NW_021519888.1:0-791 GCF_001605985.2 Dendrobium catenatum | reverse complement strand
GAATAGTTGTTGTTTTTTTTTTTTTTTCTCCTATGATTAAAATAGAATAGGGGTACTTTTGCCTTGAGGAAATTTAACACTGTTTTGAATAAAATTATATTTTTAGAAAGCATTCTTGTATAGCTTTTCAAAACCCCCATTTTTTAGCTTTGTACATTTGGATTTTTCCACATAGAAGTTGTGACCGAACCCTTACAAAGTTGCTTTTGCTATCTTAAAACTCATCATGAGTTAATAGAAAACATTGCTAAACGAGACTTGATAACTAGCTAAATATTCCAAGACAAGTTTCCAAACTACCAATCTATTAATCGTAAATAAAAATGACTTCAAATAAGAATGTCATTCAAGGTTTATAGATCATTTGCATGGTTCTATTATCATGAAATTTTAATCTGATTGCAGAACAAATCTCAAGTTGAATGACAGTTTCTTTACTATATTTCATGAAATCAACCAGCACCCAGAGTAACTCATAAAATTAGTTTTTTTTCCCCTTTATTTGCCCTGTTATCCTTAAATTTTATATTACATCAACATTTTGGATGTTTAACGCAGCACTGCACCTTATGAAGTTCCCATTAATATTGTTATTCATCTGCATGCAACTAGTTAAGGACTACATCCAGTTCTTTCTCGCTGTAATTTATGATTTCTTCTAATCCTGTTGTTTTTATTTTTGTTACTTATATTTTCCTTTATAAGATTCATTCCAAGATAAATTTTCCAGCTGATGTTTCAGGAAAAAACAACTTGGATGAGATAGGCCACAAGTAATTTGATTGTGGAAA
>NW_021519887.1:0-290 GCF_001605985.2 Dendrobium catenatum | reverse complement strand
AAAACAGACTTATTTATCATCATGCTTAAGGTTATTTTCAACAAACCAATTGGATCAAACAAACTGATTACATTTATCATTTGATCTAATTGAATTAATTCATTAAACAAATAAATTGATAAATAGATTAAGATATGGTTAAACAAAAAAACATGCATTGGCATGACCAAATGAATAGATATAAATCAAGTGAAAAGAAAATTATAAAGCTAAAAAATATATTAAAACTGTATCAAACATACCTTTTAAACACCATCAGTGCCATATATACTATCAAAATACCTATGGTA
>NW_021519886.1:0-562 GCF_001605985.2 Dendrobium catenatum | reverse complement strand
ATTCAAGGCAGCATTTGTTTTGGACAATTTTTGATCATTAATTTTTTTTTATTTTTTTTAAAAATTATTTTAAAAGCCAAAAATAAAACCCGAGCAGCTTTCTTATAAACCTTCAAAACAATAAAATATTTTTCCTCAAGCATTGCCAACGTAAATAAGAACATAATAAAATTCCCTTTCGCCAGCTTGCTTTTTAACTCTTTTCCATCCCGTCTTTCCGCTATGCATTTTAAATTAATTGTTAATTAGTTCATTAATTAGAAATTTTATCTATAAAAAGGATTTAGTCGTTGAGGAGTTTTCTTGCAAATTAAAGAATTGAGGAAACAAAGAAGTGATGGGTCAGAGCCTTAGCTCATGCTGCTTCGACGACTCGGGGTTGTTCAACATGGAATTAGGAGACGGTGCTCATCCTTGTAAGCTGAAGCCAAAGATGCTGGAGAAGACACTGAAGGTTGAACAAGGGAAGCCTGTGAAGGCTGAAGAAGATAAGCCGGTGGCTATGATGGTGCCTAACTTCCCGGTTATTTCTCTCCCCACTGTTCTCTGAGAGTCGCTGAGG
>NW_021519885.1:0-238 GCF_001605985.2 Dendrobium catenatum | reverse complement strand
GATATCTTCTAATGTAACCAGAAAATTTTTGTGTGACAATGAGAAGTTGTTGAAGGATATGGAGTTATTTATAGGGAAAAGGGGAGGTGGTGGTGAACTTACCTTATTTCCAAGAGATGGTTCAGATTCTTGGCTTTGCTTTGGAGCACAGCTTGAGCTTATACGTCTGGAGTAAACATTTCCAAATCTAGTGATAGTTTAGTCATTTGTTTCCCTATCTTGGGTTTCAGGTGGATTG
>NW_021519884.1:0-1364 GCF_001605985.2 Dendrobium catenatum | reverse complement strand
ACAACTCCTCGACCACCGTTCGACCTCCAACCTTACCCGACTATTGATGGACATCTGCCTGACCACTGACTATCACCGAACTACCGTTCGACCTCCAACTAACACCAGATTTCTATCTGACCATCGAACATCATCAGATTTCCATTCGATCTCCATTCGTTGCTAAATTTCAACTCGATGGTTAATTGTAGTAATTTGATCATCCTTAATTTTCATGATAAACAAATAATTTGTAATCTATTCAAACACTAGTAGAATAATTTTAACTGGACGTAGCCCCATTCTTTTTCGCTTTAGGGTTTTCAATGTAAAAATTCAAGTGTTTTCATTTTTCTCTGTATGTGTGTGTTGGATACACAGTCGTTAAATTTTTTGTACTTACCCCCGCAAATACTCCTTCCTGCTATCTCAAATAAACCTAAATATGAAATCATTAGAGTGTGATGAATATAATATATAAAAATAAATGAAATTTATTGTAAAATAAATCGTGCTGTTTTGATATTTGTTTGATAAAAGTTTTAATTGAGACATCATGAGCTAATTAAAAAAAAATATTAGAATTGTGCTAAAAATGTTAATAACATAGGAATAATTTTAAGGAGCTATTTAATTTGCTAAAGCGTTAAAAGAAATGCAGTGTAAAAGAGTGAAAAATATTTGAAACGCTTTAATTATTTTTTATATAGATTGATGTAAAATAAATGCAATATAAAACTCAAAGATTTAAAGGAGACAATTGATTGAGACACCAAAAGGCCACAAGTTGTTTGGGTGTGACCTAACGATGGGAATGATGAAGAGAAAATTTGAGTATATTTAAAAATAAGTATAATCTAATAGTTTTCAAATACAACAAAATTAAATTAGAACATGAATTCAAATTTTTTTTTTTTACAAATCAAACACCAATATTATTAAAAGTGAAAACATGTGAATTTGAAATACTTCACGCTCATTTAAGTTCAATTCAAAAAGCCCAAAAATAAAATATTTCACTAACAATTAGAGGCAAAACCCTTAAATTTTTATATAATATTTTGAACAATTATTTTTTCATGATAATTTATTAGGGGAGAAATTTTCCACAAATTTCTAAATCATCTTAGGTGGATTCCGTAACACCGTACCGTACTGTTGTACTAAACCTCCATTGCTATAGCATCACTATTTCTGATTTTATTCCCCAAAAACTATTTCTGATTTTAAATAAATATTTGATATAATAATTCTCCAGTGACGATCATGATAATTTTTTTTTTTTGCCTTTTTTTAAATGAAAAAAAAAACCCTCACCTGTAATAGACCAACGCAATGAAAAAAAAAATTACTAAATGATATCTTAACATATTTTATATCATAAT
>NW_021519883.1:0-1189 GCF_001605985.2 Dendrobium catenatum | reverse complement strand
GTTGGTTTATCATTTTTCCTTCATATATTTATGTTGAGTGTTTTTTCTTTGAGATTTATCATTTTGTAATTGATTATTTTCTTATAAAAAATTAGATTGTTTAGATTGCAAAGATTGTAAAGTTATTCTCAGTGAAAATTTATGTACTCAACATCGATTATTAGTTTTGGACTTTAAGATAAAAGGGTAGAAAAAAAATGATATTCTAGGATTAGATGGGGGCATTTAAAAAATATTAACAAAAATATTTTTGAGAGTAAGATTTTAGATCTTAAGATTTTGGCTGTGCATGAGAATGCTAATGTTATGTGGAAAAAATAGCTAATTATATTAAGAATATTGCAAAAGATGTGCTTGAAATATCAAAGGGAAAAACTTCTAATTGTAAAAATAGTTGGTGGTGCAATCCAAATGTGCAAGAAAAGATAAAAAGTAAGAAGATTTGTTATAAAAATTGGTTTAGATATAAAAATTCTGATAATTGAGATAGATATAAAGACGCACATAAGGAATCTAAGAAAACAATATGCGATGCAAATATCTTAGCTTTTAATGATTTATATAATAGATCAGATATGAAGAAGGGAGAAAGATATATGTATAAGCTAGCCAAATAAAGAGACATGAGTAGTAAGGATTTAGTTTAAGTGAAGTGTATTAAAGATGGAGATCAAAAAGTATTTTTCTTAGAAGATGATATTCAACAAAGATGGATGACATATTTTGTTAAACTTTTAATGAAGAATATGAAAATACGATTGATTTTAGTAACCTTAGCACCCTAAATGAAAATAAAAATTTATGTTTTTATCAGCATATTAGTAAAACCGAAGTTAGAGAGGCTTTAAAGAATATGAAGTGTGGAAAAGCTGTTGGACCTGATGATATTCCAATAGAAGTGTGGAAATGCTTAGGAGATATAGATATTTCTTGGCTTATTAAACTTTTTAATATTGTTTTGAAGACTAAAAAGATGCTATATGAGTGGAGTATGAGTGTATTAATTCATATTTTTAAGAATAAAGGCGATGCACAATATCATGTGAATTATAGAGGAATTAAGTTAATGTGTCATACTTTAAAACTATGGCAGCGTAGGTTGCAGCGTGATATTAATGTTTCTCAAAATTAGTTTGGATTCATACCAGGTAAGTCTACTATGGAAGCCATACATTTATTGAGAGATTTG
>NW_021519882.1:0-234 GCF_001605985.2 Dendrobium catenatum | reverse complement strand
GCAGGTGCCGATCACAAGCTAGTCGAGCAGAGCAGTCCAAATCGAGCTAGGAACAGAGACGAGCATGGAGAGTAAGAGAAAGCCATTTTTTTAAACGGTTTTCGAATATCTGGTCTAACGGTTAGACTACCGATTTGAGGCGAGCTGGTCCTGTTTCCTGCGAGTCGATTAAAGAAAAGGATCAAACCGGAACGTCTCGTCCAATTTCTTAAACATTAATAGTAATATCATTCA
>NW_021519881.1:0-207 GCF_001605985.2 Dendrobium catenatum | reverse complement strand
TCTATAATTGATAGGAAAATAGAAGAAAAATAACAAGATACAATGGATCTCCAATTCGAGAGGAAGATCCGGTTCTCCAAATATGGGGCTAGAGCCCAAACACCTAAGAGAAAAATCAGAAAATCAGCAAACAACAAACAATCAACTAACCCTATCCTTAATCCCTTCCCTCCTATTAGAGAATATAAAATAAAAGCATAATTACTA
>NW_021519880.1:0-334 GCF_001605985.2 Dendrobium catenatum | reverse complement strand
TCATGGTTTCAACTAGGAAAACTTACGAGGACAGTCTATAAGCTCAATCGTGTCGAGCATTCAAAGATCGGACGGTAAAATCTCGCGCAATCCCTTAGAATAGCTTAAACACTTAGATTAAAATAGCTCTTTGTAGGGTTAATCATTTTTCAAAATAATACTTCCCCATGGTTTCTGTACATCTATAGAACTTAGGTTTAAAATTTCATCAATTTTCATCCACCCAATCGCGAGAACGAGGTGAATATAGATTTAGGGTTTCGGGTGGCTTGCTCGCCGTGCCAGGTTGAATCTGGGCCGTTGATCTCGTGATCAACGGCGCGCATCTTGCCGT
>NW_021519879.1:0-531 GCF_001605985.2 Dendrobium catenatum | reverse complement strand
AATCTCAAAATACCTCCTACCCTTCTTCCTTTGATTCCAGAAATAAGTCTTCAATTTTGATCCAATCCCTCTTTAAATTCCAATCCTTACCTCTTTTGATATCGAGCCATGAAAATCTTAAATAAAATTTATACCGCTATTTTAATCGAGAGTATTCGCAGGAAATCTATGTTTCCTACGATGTAATTAACTACGAGGGCTTGCACTCGTAGGAGATTTAGAAACCCAGAACTTATTTTTAAAATCAATTTTTTAAAATTTTTAATTAATTATCTTTGGGAAAATTCAAATTTCAACGATCGTTACCTCTATTTTCAAACGATCAATAGCGATTGATAACTTCTTTCCTCGGAGAGATATATCAATTTCTATTTTGATTTTGATTATGAAATTAACGGTCTCTTATTCAAATTATTGTAGTTGAACAATTGATTGAACATAATTTTGATCTTTCGAGAGTTTGACTATGATAACTTGGATAACTTTAAAACTTCGAAATTTGAACCAATTAGTGAATGATATTCTCTCTGT
>NW_021519878.1:0-274 GCF_001605985.2 Dendrobium catenatum | reverse complement strand
CTTCTTTCTGTTTTGAGCTTATCGTCTTGGCCGATACGCGTATCATCCAGGTTGATATGTTAATGTCGGCTGCCTTAATTAAGAATCCTGATTAGAGTCTCTGTTTTTGAACTTGATCGTCCAGGACGATCCAAGGGATCGGCCTGGCCGATGTGAGCAAAAATAGAGATTCTAAATCTCTCAAGTGTGTGTGTGTAGGGTTACTTAGTATCAGTCTTTTGAATATTACAAACTGAATCAAGAAGAGAAAAAATAGATTACAGTCTGACTCAAC
>NW_021519877.1:0-230 GCF_001605985.2 Dendrobium catenatum | reverse complement strand
TATATAAAAGTTTTTTTTGGGTATCCTATTTAGGAAGAATTTATGAAATTCAGATTAAATCCTGTAAAATAAAATTTTAAGAAATTTAAACCCAATGTTTCGGTAAATCATCTTACCCTCAACCTTTAAATTTTAAGAAATTTAAACCCAAAGGTTTTAAAAACTTTTTTTATAATATTATTTACATCAAAACAATGAATTATTCTTATGAAGGAGAACAATTTAAGAAC
>NW_021519876.1:0-222 GCF_001605985.2 Dendrobium catenatum | reverse complement strand
AGGAGAGTGTGAAAGGATGAAGGGTTCTCTGCCTACATCGAGAGAGTGTGAAAGGATGAACGGTTCTCTTCCAACACTGGGAAGAGTGTAAAAGGACGACGATTCTCGGCCGCACCGTGTAGTGGTGGAAGAGAGTTTTATGAAGGCTTCTTCGCCTTATTATGGATGCAAAAGGAGAGTCAGTTTGAAAAATATTGATATTTTTTTATTGTGAGGGAAGTA
>NW_021519875.1:0-636 GCF_001605985.2 Dendrobium catenatum | reverse complement strand
AATCTGAACTTATCCATTTTCCTTTGAAATGATATAAGCTACTTCTTTTGGGTTTCCATGCCATAGCAACATTCTAATCTTAACTCAACTTAAAAATAATTAAGGCTTTGTGTGGGGCGGATTTCTTGATGCTTTATAAAGCGGCTTTTTAGTACAAAAATTTATAGTTCGAAAAAATTTTAAACAAAAATATTGTTTAAGAAAGTAGTAAGAAAATTGTTCCAAATAAAGCTTAAATTTTTTCATTTATGTACCGCCATATGCTTAGATCGTCCATTTTTTTTATTTGCATTGTAAAGCATTCCTAATGGAATTAGTAATTTGATGATTCGTTGATGACAAGCCACTAATTACTTCAACAATTTTCCATCTTTAAATGTAAACAATGAATATTAGAATTTTAACCCAACAAATGATAACAAAATGACAGAAATAATTTGAAAAAATCAACAAAACTTTAGAATCATACAAAACCAATGAGCAATTGTAACTAAATTCTCACAAATAAAATTTTTTATGGCCTCCAAAATTAGATAACCCACACCTGTGAAAATTAGTTTAGGCTTCGTTTGGGATGACTTTTTTGCTGCTTTCTAAAATAACTTTTTAGTACAAAAATTGACTCAAAGGTTAAAG
>NW_021519874.1:0-2144 GCF_001605985.2 Dendrobium catenatum | reverse complement strand
TTACCTTTTCATAATATGCTCACAGATTTTGTCTAATGCTTTTTACCAAAGTGGTGGTAAGATGGGGATTCAAATTGCTTAAAATGCTCCCAGAATATCTCATTTGCTTTATGCAGATGACATTATGCATAAAGTATTTTAAAAAGGTAAAAAGGTAAAAAGTATTTTAATCAAGTACTGCAAATTGTCTGGTCAAAAGGTGAATAAAAACAAATCAGCCATTTTGTTTGGGAAATTTGTCAAGCTTAAAAGAAAAAAAGCGATTGCAAAGATGTTTCATTTCAATACTGTTAATGAAATGTGCTATCTTGGAGTGAAGATAACTATAAGAAGGATGGTTGGTTCAGATTTCCAAATGCTGATGGAAGTTTCTTTGAACAAAATAAATACTTGGGGTAAGAATTTTATTTCTTTGGAAGGAAGAATGGTCTTGGTGAAATCTGCTTTTTTATCTCTTTCAATTTTCTTGTCTACACATTCCTTGGTACCGTTGGGTATCTTGAAAGAGTTTGACAAAATGTGTAGAGGATTCATATGGAAAAAAGAAAATGTTAAGGAAGGTATGCATTATGCATCTTGGAATTTGTTATGCAAACCAAAAGATAAAGGAGGTAGTGGTCTTTTCTCTGTTGTTTCTAAAATGGGACCTCTTTGTGCTAAATTTTCTTGGAACTTTATTATGAATCTAGATTCTTTGCTTAACTATAATTTAAGAGAAAAGTATGGTACATATATTTGGAATGTGACGGTGAAGAAGGGGAGCTCTACCACTTGGAGAATTTTGCTTAATGGTGCAGCTTATCTTCGGCATATTGTAAGATGGAGAGTTTCTAATGGCATTTCTATAAATATTCTACATGATACATGGATACTTGATAAAATTCTTTTTAAGTGGCCTACATTTGTAGCTGACTTAGAAAATATGGATTATGATCTTAGTTACTTTATTACAAATGGAGTTTGGAATGAAAATCTACTTCATAAAATTTTTGGAAAGCTTCTGGTTGAACTCATTATACAAATTTTGATCTATGTTGATAATTGTATGGATCAAATTGAATTGAAGATGAAAGTTGCAGGTAAGATAATTATTGCGTTATCTCAGAAAGCTGCAATGAAATATGAATATGGTGTAGAAGTATGGAGCTGGATGAAGAAAATTCACTTGAGACCCCGTGTAAAATTGTTTTGGTGGAGACTATACAATGATGCTATTTCGTCCAACACTTTCTTGATGTATAGAGGACTGCTTAAATCCTATGGATGCCCAAGAGGATGCGAGAAGGTGGAAAATATTAATCATATAGCTGTGGAATGTGGAAAGTTAAAGTATATCATTGCAGTTTTAAATAAATGGGGATACCAAGTTTTGGTTTTCTCCAACTTTCTAAATTGTACAAATAAATTAAGGAGATTAGCAGGTCTTAACTCATTCATTGCAAATATTTACTGTACTACTATTTTTCTACTTTGGAAAAGTAGAAACAAATTGGTTCGTGGTGATAATGAAGACACATATTTGTTAATTGCTGCTAACACGGTGTCCATGGCTTCGATATCACTTATTATTAGTATTTATTTGGACAACTGGGATGTCAACCAGTTTATGTTGTCTTCTTCTTGTTATCCCCCTTCACTCGGATGGATAATGGTTAACATTGATGCTTCTTTATTAAGTAATAACAATGCAGGTATTGGCAGAGTTTTTAGAGATCCTAAGAAATATTTTTTCTTGCTTTTGGTGTTAATTATTTGCATTGGGACATAACACAATTAGAATTATTGGTTGTTTGTGCTTTTGAAAAATGTTATTCAGGAATGGATGTTGGAAACACAGGGAGTCATCATAGAAGGAGATAATGTTAATATCATTAGATTACTTCAACATTATTTGAAGAAATTGAAGAATAAAGAAAGATTGAAGAAGACTTGTCCTTCATTCAAGATTTTCATCAAGTTTCTTTTAATTTTTCTATTAGAAGATGTAATAAATTAGACGAATTTTGTGCTAATTTTGTTTTGTTTAAAAGTTTTATTTGGAAAGACCTTAGTGATGTAGATATTCCTCCTTCCTTCTTGTTGCTTTCGAAGGAGGAATGTGATGCTTTAGATTTGCTTTGAGTAGTTTGTAATAGTTACTTATT
>NW_021519873.1:0-204 GCF_001605985.2 Dendrobium catenatum | reverse complement strand
CCTTCGATCGATTTAATCGAATCCCGTCGAGCCCAATTCGAGCTCGAATCGACTTGACTCGAGCCGGATCAGACTCGATTGTGTTCAATTAGACTCGATTAATTTGTTTTTGTCGCGTCGTATATAATTTGATTTGAGTTATTCGTTATTTTAAACCCAGTTTCGTGCGATTAATTTCGTTGAGCCGACTTGAGCCCAATTTGA
>NW_021519872.1:0-595 GCF_001605985.2 Dendrobium catenatum | reverse complement strand
AGTGATATTAAGAATATTGCAAAAGATGTGCTTGGAATATCAAAGGAAAAAACTCATAATAGTAAAAATAGTTGGTGGTGGAATTCAAATGTGCAAGGAAAGATTAAGAATAAGAAAATTTGTTATAAAAATTAGTTTAATTTTAAAAATTCTGATAATTGGGAAAGATATAAAGAGGCTCGTAAGAAATCTAAAAAAGTAATATGCGATGCAATTAAAGATCTTAGCTTTTAGTGATTTATATAATAGATTATATACTAAGAAGGGAGAAAGATATATGTATAAGTTAGCCAAGAAAAAAGATAGTAGTAAGGATTTAGTTCAAGTGAAGTGTATTAAGGATGAAGATCAAAAAATACTTTTCTTAGAAGATGATATTCAACAAAGGTGGATGAGATATTTTGCTAAACTTTTTAATGAAATTTGTGAAAATAAGACTGACTATAGTGACCTTAGCACCCTAAATGAAAATAAAGATTTTTATTTTTATCAGCATATTAATGAAACCGAAGTTAGAGAGGCTTTAAAGAAAATGAAGGGTTGAAAAGCTATTGGACATGATGATATTCCAATAGAGGTGTGAAAATGCTTAGGA
>NW_021519871.1:0-360 GCF_001605985.2 Dendrobium catenatum | reverse complement strand
TGATTCCTGATGATTTCCCATCTGCTATAATATATCGTCATTTGGCTATTCTCGGAGTGAACATTATGGATCAACCAGCTTTATCCTAGGACGGCTCCAACCATCCCTCTTTTAAGCACTTTACTGATCATTTTTTCTCTCGCCTCAGGTTACCTGACGTAGAGATACATCAGGTAGCCTATAATATATCGCCACGTGCTCTTACTCTTTACCGCGCGGCCTGACGACCTAACCCGGAACGAATCCGGGATTACTATGTTCGCGTATTGCTCGATATTTGCTCGGTATTGCTAGGGACTACTCGGTATTGCTCGGTATTTGCTCGGTATTTGCTCGGTACTACTCGGTATTTGCTCGGTA
>NW_021519870.1:0-256 GCF_001605985.2 Dendrobium catenatum | reverse complement strand
TGAAATAAGTAACATGTGTAATACTTTATACTGGTATCGATTAAATAGCAATCTACCTATCTATCAAATATGAATCTAGTGGATCCATATAACATCCACATAAAACATAAAGATGAATAAATATGTACATGAAAATAAGAATAAATGAATATTCAATACTACATTGAACTACCTCACTCAACTACAAATTATGTTGTATAGCTCTATTTCACAATTAGCCCCTGAAAAGTAATAATCTAATACAAAAAATAATAGT
>NW_021519869.1:0-228 GCF_001605985.2 Dendrobium catenatum | reverse complement strand
AGGAGGGTTTCCGGCTTCAGGAGCGGATCCGGCGTCCGTAGTCCATTCGTGAATCCCAACTTGCAAGGGTCTTCGGCTTCATGATTCAGGAGATCTAGGTAAGTTTTGATTTTTTGAATACATTATTTGATTGTTTTGTTTGTTATTTTTTTGTTCATTTGCTATTTTGCTGTTATTTTTTGGTTGATTTACTGTGTTGAAAATTATGTTGAAATCCCAACAAAACAA
>NW_021519868.1:0-328 GCF_001605985.2 Dendrobium catenatum | reverse complement strand
TCGCTATTTTCAATAATGAGCTGTCGAGCTCTCGGCGCCACTTCTGACCAATCTTCCTGCCTAGCTCCTGTTGGGACGGCGTGGTAGCAACTGTCGGTTGATGGAGGCGGTATGGCTAGGATGGCTGGCCTAGCAGACATGACTGACATGAATGGGGGCCATGGGGAGGCAGTAACTTACGCGGATGGCTGGCATGGCGGACACAATTGATGCCTGACATACATGGCATCTCTTCAGTCTTCAGACGTGACGAGACGGACATAGAGCGGGGAACGGTCGGTCCAAGTAAAAGTGGGTCTATTTTAGGTTTCCACGACAACCCAGACCC
>NW_021519867.1:0-258 GCF_001605985.2 Dendrobium catenatum | reverse complement strand
ATAAGGCAGCTCAAGTTCGACTCGATAAATGACTTGTGAGTTGAACTCGATAAGTTAACCAGCTTAATTTGAATTAATTCAGACTATATTTATCTATTTTTTTATAAAGATTTTGAGCGAATTTAATAATAATACATATGTACATATAATATAGGCACTCAACTCATCTCCTTAGTACTCACTGAGTCACAATATAGGTAGAGTTATAATCAATGACATAAAAAAACACATTATTCGTGCCGGGTTTTCGCCGGTCTT
>NW_021519866.1:0-350 GCF_001605985.2 Dendrobium catenatum | reverse complement strand
TTTTTTTCTCACTGCATGAATCACTTTTCTCTATTATGTCATATTAAGGATTAATTATCTTGTGCGGACGATGAACATCATCCGAAGACCAACCAGAATGCGCTACATCACCCATGGTTGTATATCGCGGCTCGGTATCACTGACGTAGATGCACCTGATCAGTGGCTTCCAAATGTAGAGCTGCGTCTCGCCTCCACACAGAATAATTCCTTCATATTAAAAATAATTTAAAAGATTCACGTCATAATTATTCGATGAGTTTTATATGATTAACATTTATCTAATATAATCTTTACTTTTTTAAGACTTGAAATCCGACAACTGCAATATTTTCAAATTTATTCATCAA
>NW_021519865.1:0-245 GCF_001605985.2 Dendrobium catenatum | reverse complement strand
GACTGTTGCGGAGGGTGGATGAATTTTGCTTTAAGTGTTGATGGATAGTTTCATTTTTAAATATTTTTGGACTTTTGAGATTTTTGTAGAGTTTTTTGGATTTTGTGGATTTTGGGTATTTGGGTAGAATTTTGAGTACTTGGTATGGACATTTGGGTGGAATTTTGAGAAATATTTGTGAAACCCCTCCGGTTGAGATAATCCGTTAAACACGGCCATCATCGGGGTGTTCGGGGTCATTTCTC
>NW_021519864.1:0-483 GCF_001605985.2 Dendrobium catenatum | reverse complement strand
TTTCCACACTTCATTTTCTTTAAAGCCTCTCTAACTTCATTTTCTTTTCCACACAGCATTCAAAATCATCCATCAAGAAAATTTTGTTTTTTTTATTGATGATTAAAAAATTCAACAAATTTTTGAAATCATATATGCCACTAATTTTAACAATCTCAAATAGAATGGATAGTCTTGATGGTATATTTGAAATCAAAGAGAATATCCATTTTATTGCAGAAATTTCAAAATTTGATATAAGCACACTAATTAGAAAAGCCAAAACAAGGAGAACAATGGGCAGAACTTAACCAGACTCGATTCAAATAGTAGCAATCATCTATAACATCCAAAATCCAACAAAAAAAACTAGAAGACAAATCAAAAGAAACAAAGAAAATAAAAAAACGCTATCCTCAGACAACCGTCAGAGCGGGTTCCTCACATGCATCGAAATGTAGGTTAAGGTAAGATAAGTGCTTAGGGCTAGCAAACCGATGGTCC
>NW_021519863.1:0-327 GCF_001605985.2 Dendrobium catenatum | reverse complement strand
GATTACTATGCGACGTGGGAGTTGTGAGTTGGATCCGACTGTGGTGGTGGAAGGTTCTGCATCCATGGCGCCGATCGACTGACGGGAATTGGGAGAGGAAACAGATTAGGGGTCTTGATGAGAAATGGATTGCTTAAAGAGTATATTTATCTTTTGGCGTTATATATTATATTTAATTATTTATCTTAATTTAAAGTAAAAAATCGCTATGGGAGATCATCCATTGAACAGAACAATTATTACGTCCTCTGATCGGACGTAGAGCTACGTTCAGCCACCAATAACATGTCGTCACGTGCTCTTACTCTTTACTGCTCGGCCCGACGA
>NW_021519862.1:0-301 GCF_001605985.2 Dendrobium catenatum | reverse complement strand
AGCTTAGTTTAGAACGGCTTATTTACTGTTTTGTAAAGCTGTTTTTTTGCATAAAGTTTTCTTAAAAGTAAGAAAAAAATAATAATCTAAACTACCTCAAATGAAGCCTTAGCCTATTTGAATAGAGAATTATTAGACGAATCAATTTCAAACAATATTATTAAATGAGAAAGAGAATTTCACATGGGATTTTATATGGCCACATGACCGTTATTCTGGGCTATAATTTATGGGAGGAGATCATGATTTGTGCTATAAAAGTTAAACAATTATTTAGAAATAAATAGGTTGAGGTTTTGTT
>NW_021519861.1:0-234 GCF_001605985.2 Dendrobium catenatum | reverse complement strand
CAACAATAACTTAATAAATTTTTTATTTCAGTTCTTCACTTGAGATGGTATAAAATTATCAATATATTTTTTTTTCACATTTTAAAATAAATCAAATAATCATTAATTACACTTAATGAATTTTTAATATAAATTTATTAAGTAACATGTTGCCATCCAATAATTTAATAAATTACACAACTCTCCTTGGCCTATTAGTTGAGAGCTTAGACTTCCAACTAAGAGGTCCAAGGT
>NW_021519860.1:0-281 GCF_001605985.2 Dendrobium catenatum | reverse complement strand
ATTTAAACTTTAGCTTTGCCTTGCCCTTTTCTTTTGTGGGAAGAATTTTTTCATTAGGGCATGTATTCTTCATATGTCCAGGTTTCCTACATCGAAAGCAAATAGTATCAGTGGAAATATGGACATCCTTACCTCTTTTACCTTTCTTCCACTTTTGCTTATGCTTTGGTGAGCTTTGTGATTTGCTTGACAAGACATTGTTATCGTCACCAACTAAGCTTTCTCTTTCCGTATCTTCAGCTTTTAGAACGATCGTTTACCTGCATCCAAAAGTCTTTGAC
>NW_021519859.1:0-373 GCF_001605985.2 Dendrobium catenatum | reverse complement strand
ATCCGGATGAAGGAGGATGTGCCCAAGACAGCCTTTAGAACTCATGAAGGACACTGTGAGTTTCTGGTGATGCCTTTTGGCCTCACCAATGCTCTCGCTACATTCCAGGCCCTCATGAATAAGGTTTTCAAACCTTCTCTTAGAAGATTTGTACTGGTATTCTTTGATGACATCCTGGTCTACAACCGAACATAAGAGGAGCACTGGGAACATTTGAAAAGGAGAATGCTGCAGGAGCACCAGCTGAGGGCCAACTTGAAGAAATGCTGCTTCACACAAGCCAGTGTGGAGTACTTAGGCCATGTCGTATCAAAAGAAGGGGTGGCAGCAGATTAATCCAAAATTGAGTCAATGTTAAAGTGTCCAGTGCCGA
>NW_021519858.1:0-314 GCF_001605985.2 Dendrobium catenatum | reverse complement strand
CCAATAGTAAACTAATATACCAAACATTGTGAGTTAAGAAATACTTTTATGGATTTTATTTAAATTGTATGTTATATGTGAATTGAAGTTTATTATGGGGAAAAGGATTAGCCGATTGAGACTTATACTCACACTGTTGTTTAAACTATTTCAAGCAAATGAAATAGTTCTTCTGATTAGGTTAAGTCTAATATGGAGAAAGATATTTGATGCTGAAAAGTACTAGAGATTTTGTAGTTCAGATGTATTTTAAACTTTATTCCAATTATTGTAAATATTGATTTTTTTTTTTATATATTATACTTGATGATTAG
>NW_021519857.1:0-351 GCF_001605985.2 Dendrobium catenatum | reverse complement strand
TGCTATTTAAACCATAATCAAATGCAGATTCTTTATGCGAAGAATTATTTTCCAAGCAACATAAGCTATCATGTAAACTTCAACCATAGCTTAGCAATGAAAATAAAGAAAAGCAAACCACCTCTTTTGTCCATCAAATAATCATGCAAGAAAATGGTCACCCTTGAATCAAAATTTCTCGCATCACAAAAAGAGTTGATTCCGACATAAATACTTAACGTTTTCAAGCATATAATCTTTCATGCCACATCAAGTGAAGGACATTTCAAATATAGCAAAAGCAAGAGGTGGAAGACAGTAGACATAAATGAAAGAGAACTCAAATAACATCATAATCTTTTGAATAAGGTA
>NW_021519856.1:0-299 GCF_001605985.2 Dendrobium catenatum | reverse complement strand
TTGCAGGCTAGGTCATAGGCGAGGTTATCGGGGGAGAAAGGCGAATCCGCCGCCGTGGAAGAAGACGATTAGGGGGAGATGTTGAGGAAGACCGTCGCCGGGGAGAAAGAGGCGGAACCAAACTTTGCGTGAGGGGTCCACCGTGAGGTTGATTGTACGGACGCCGAGGACAGTGGTAGGCTTGGGAGGGGCGCGGAGGTTCAGGAAGGAGGCGAGGCGGCAATTGATTGTTCCGTCGGCGAGGCGGCTGGCGTCCGTTATGGCGGAGAGGAGGTAGACTGCGAGCCGAACCTTTAATG
>NW_021519855.1:0-279 GCF_001605985.2 Dendrobium catenatum | reverse complement strand
TAAAATTTTAAATTTGATCACATATGTCATTTTGATTTGGCCAAAATAATCAAGAGGTAAATCTTTCATTCTTAAAAATAATACTCTTACTCTTTGATAAAATTTCTACTCTTTGAAAAATAATGTAAATCAAACTTATCTCGAATTAATTGGTGAGGGTTTAACATCTCTTAGTGGCTCCACTATTGAGTATGTTTAAACACCTGTCTTATTCTCTTAAAAATTTATGCATGAAAATTTTTGGACCCCAACATTTGATTATAAATCACTCTTAAGGAC
>NW_021519854.1:0-204 GCF_001605985.2 Dendrobium catenatum | reverse complement strand
TATATATATATATATAATTGTTTGATTTGGTTTTATGATACAAAGGATTTCAGTTGCTTTGGATTTTGATTTTTTTTTTAGTTTTGCTTAATTAGTTTAATTTAATGTTCTTGTTTTAATTTTTTATGTTAAGATGTTTTTCAAATCAATCTTAAGTTTTGATTCCATCTAACTAAGACTTTATTTGGAATGATTTTTTTATTG
>NW_021519853.1:0-1252 GCF_001605985.2 Dendrobium catenatum | reverse complement strand
ACTTAGGCTTAACAACCTAATTACTAGACTCAACAGAAGAAGTTCCAACGACCTTTAGTGATCGAGGCCAAGAGAACCCCGCCAAGGGAGCGTCTATCCTTTGCTGCAGAAGGAAGAGAAATGCAGTATATTTCACGCAGTGAACATTAGGGTGTGACACCTGAACCCTATGTTCAGGGATCCACCGCTGAAAGGTCCCGGTAGAAAGGAAAATAAGTCTGGAGGCCAAAGCCTCGAGGAAATGAGAAAGAAAGAAGAGAGGAGAACTAACTTGGGTGTGACATCCGGTGAGGCTTCCCGGATATCCGTCCATACCTACAAAGAATGTCAAAAGTGGGCCCCAAAAAGGATCCATAATGACATTCCTCCAAACGGTAGACATCTTGAAGAATCCTCCAAGGGATCCCGTCGTCTTTCATCCCCTCCAAAATAAGAGACTAACTTTGACCACAGTCCACTGATCGAAGAAGTCCCGTTGCCTAATCATGAACCGAAAATCCAGTGGCGGCGCCGCTCAGAGATCTGAGTACTAGAAGAAGAATGAAACATGGAAGGGGGAGACAATATTGAAGAGGGAGAATATCTTGAAGGAGAAGAAAATATTGATGAATTTATGGAGGAAAATCTAGAATAAGAAATACAAGAAATAAATAACACCTTGGACATGGAGGTTGTTTATATAGTGAGACACACCAATACTAATGAGGAAGCCTACTATGATGACGTTGAAGATGATGACGATCAACCACCGCTGGTAAGGCGAGTTTATCAGTGTCGTCATGAAGTTGGGCCCACCACTGGCAGAGGCGGTCATTCCCAAGAAGAAGAAGAAAGGGAAGAAGCTAAGGAGAATCCCTTTGCTGACGAGAATGTCACACTCGCCGACATGAGAAGGCAGATGAGGCGACAAATGAGAGCCAAATATAGAGAAATCTCTTAGTTGAATGAGAAGATTGAAAGTTCGATGGGGATGTTAAGCCCTATGAACTTAGTCCCAAAGCTAATAAAGAGAGGTGAATTGGATAATAAAAAGGATTCTTTAAACAAAGAAATAATCACAAACCAAATCACCACAAGGAAAACCAAGTACGAAAATTAAAAGTGCGGAAGCAATAATAAGAAAAGAACACACCGGATTTATAGTGGTTCGGTCAAACCTTGACCTACGTCCACTCCTTGGAGGCACCCTCAAAGTATTTCACTAACACAAAGTGACTCTCCTTTAGCCCCCACAGCTAGGCGGAGAAGCCCT
>NW_021519852.1:0-349 GCF_001605985.2 Dendrobium catenatum | reverse complement strand
AAATTTTATTCACAGTGAAAATTAATTATTATAACTATTTCATAAAATAATAAACATATATTAAACAAATTTTAAATAATCATTATTTAAATATTTAAAGACTAATTAATATTGAATTATCAAAAAATACTATGAAATTAAAAAATGTTCAAATCTAAAAATAGATTACAAACAACGCTTCTTCCATAATTTATAATAAGGAGAAAATAAGGACAAACTAACTGTTAAAGAAATACAAAATTTTCAATATGCGAAAATATTAATATCACATATGAACAAACTAAATCTACATTTCTAAACAATATTTTAAGCTTACTTCAACTTTTAACATCCAACAATAATAATTGAA
>NW_021519851.1:0-526 GCF_001605985.2 Dendrobium catenatum | reverse complement strand
ACGAATTACATAATTCTAAGTCTGAACACCGTTATGAATTTTATTTTTGTCCTTCAGGGTGATATACTTTTTCGAATGAGTTGATTCGACTTCTAGAATTAGAATTCAATCTCAATCTTAAAATTTCGAAAGAAAACTAATATTTTTCAAAACCTGTTTTCAAAAATCAACCAACATGCATTTTCTCAAATTTTATACAATATTGGCAACTTTCAAATGATAAAGAATCTATTTCTTGTCTAGCAATGAGTTATGATTTGAATAATGACTCCCATATACTTACTATATATTCAAACACTTTTACCTATCTAATAGGACTTGATGATCAAAACAGCACAAAACAATATAAAAAATTACAACTTACTCCATGCAAATAAATCCTGAAATAACACTAAGAAATCTATTTTTTTACTAATTTCCAAGCAAAGTAAGACAAAATATAAGTCGATTCACTATTCGAAAGGTGACTCGTCTCTCCTACAATTCCTAGCAGCTATTAGGAACTCAAATACCACACAAAAACTAC
>NW_021519850.1:0-206 GCF_001605985.2 Dendrobium catenatum | reverse complement strand
CTTTTATTACTTGATTTTTCCATACTTAGCCCTTTCCTTTAAATCATTAATCCATCCTACCACCTCCTTATGAGGGAGGGGCAATGACTAGTGAACATCATATTTGAGATATGAATACTTTGCTTTTTTTCTTTTCTTTTCCATTTCTTGATCTTTCTTTTCTTTTTCGTCATCATCATCCAGTTTTAGATTCTTAGAGAAGTCAG
>NW_021519849.1:0-268 GCF_001605985.2 Dendrobium catenatum | reverse complement strand
CAATTCTTCACTCACTTCTCTTCTCACTTAGTCGACTTGATTTCCCGATAATGTCGAGTTCCAGCAAGAGGGGTCATTTGGTAGCTGGAAGCTCGTCTTCCTCTAGCCGTCATAGCGCTCGCTTTCTACGTGCTGAAAATGAAGAGGCATATCACAAGTATAAAGCCTGTAAGATTACGCCATCCAAAATACTTAATCAGGCTACTCTAAATTTCGAGGTACTTAACCTCTTTGCTTCCACCACCTTCCAATTCCTCCTCACCCTGGC
>NW_021519848.1:0-308 GCF_001605985.2 Dendrobium catenatum | reverse complement strand
CTTTTGAATTGAGTTGTTTGCTGCTTCGTGCAGGTAGACTGTCGTGCACTAATTGTTGCTTTATGTGGGCGGATCATAGTGCACTAACTAGCCTCATGCTTTCGATCCGTAGGTGCTTGTATTTATCATACGCTTCTGTGATGGCTTGTAGATGGTACTTTACATGAGAGACTCCCTGTGATGGTTCATAGGTATTTGAATTTGCTACAAACCATCTGCTTCTGACTGTGAATGGACTGTTATATGAATGAGGACTCTCCTACATTTCCTTTTGGACAAAATGTTAGTTGCACGACATAACGAGCTTT
>NW_021519847.1:0-329 GCF_001605985.2 Dendrobium catenatum | reverse complement strand
GGACGGTCCGAATCGGACATTTTTGGAGTCCCCGGACACGTTTTTCGACGTTCTGGACTCAATTTCGACACTTTCGAAGTCCAATAGAGCCTCTATGAGCAAGTTTGTGTAAGTTTTCAACTTTTGGAATGCATTTTTTGCGATTCAACCAATATAAAATTTTGGAACATATATTTTCGGACTCTTGGAGCTTCGACGTCCGAAAATAGGAGGGTAACTGATACGTTATCAAAGAATTATCTTGATCAAGCTCGAATCTCGAGGCAAACATCATGTTGGAAACTTCAAAAATTAAATTCGGGATCACCTGAACTCCGATTTCAGCTAGC
>NW_021519846.1:0-305 GCF_001605985.2 Dendrobium catenatum | reverse complement strand
ATTTGTATGTTGTAGAGTGGATAGAAAGAGCATTTCTGGAACATGTCAATTTATTGGAAATTCTCTAGTCTCTTGCTCCAGTAGAAAACAAAATTCGGTAGCCCTATCAACTATAGAAGCTTAATACATTGCATTAGGAAGTTGTGTGGTACAAGTACTTTGGTTGAAACAATAGTAGATTAATTTAGGATTAACTATAGGCACTATTCTAATTTATTGTGATAACACTAGTGCTATTTGTATTTCTAAAAATCCTATTCAACATTCGAGAACCAAACATATAGACATAATGCATTATTTCATAA
>NW_021519845.1:0-850 GCF_001605985.2 Dendrobium catenatum | reverse complement strand
TGGAGGGATGCATTGGGCTTGTTGTGTGATATAAAAGCCCCCCTCAAACTTAAGGGAAAATTCTATAAGATGGTGTTGAGACTTGCAATGCTTTATGGTGCAAAATTAGCTATTCAAATTGAAGCATCATATTAAGTGTTGCAGAGATGAGAATGATCTGGTGGATAAGTGGCTTTGCTCTTAGAGATGTGATGCAACACGAGCATATTCTTGAAAATGTTAGAGTAGCTCTAGTGCAATATAAGATTAGAGAGAGTCGTCTTAGATGGTTTGGTCACATAAAACGGCGGCCTTCCGATGGTCCTTTTAGGAGAGTAGATATATTAAATTTGACTTATGTTAAGAAAGATAGAGGTAGACTTAAAAAAAAAAAGATGTGGACTTAAAAGACTAATTGCATTTTGCCTAGATAAGAAAATGTGATTGGAAATAGGACTTCTTTGTCATGATTTTTTAATTTTTTTTACTAAAAAAGTTGCTTTAAGAAGCATAAAGAAAGCCGTCCCAAACGAAACCTAAGAATACTAAATTCATGAAATGTACAACATCATTCACTATAACATGTTAAGTATTTTAATTTAAAGAACTTACCCACCTTCACTATGCCTTCCTTCTTTCGTTTAATATGTAATAGCTATCTAATTTTTCTTCTATTTTTGAAAAATACAGCCAGACTCAGAAACTCAGTTGCTAACCATTCAATTCGAGTGGAATGGTGTCCTGAAGTCTGTATCCAGCACTCTAGTTGGTGTGAGCCCGGAGTTCGAAGTTGCCCTCTACACTCTTTGCTTCTTTGTGGGTAAAGAAGATAACCATGTTCGTTTGGGTCCCTACTCTGTCAACATTAAAT
>NW_021519844.1:0-305 GCF_001605985.2 Dendrobium catenatum | reverse complement strand
ATCAATAATAAATTAACAAAGTTAGGAAAGTAATTATACATAGTCGATACCGAAATGTACCAAGTAGTACCGAAGAGTATATGCACCAAACAAGTTCAGTACCTCTTGGTACCATACTGATTGGTATCGAGCAATACCACCAACTAATACCGACTTTGATTACAAACAAGCTTGGCACCGAGCAATGCCGAGTGGTATTGCTCGGTATTTCTCGGTACCGATCGACACCGATCGATATCAAGCTTTCATACACAAAAAAGTATGGATCTAGGTACATGAAATTTCATTCGATATAAACATATATT
>NW_021519843.1:0-206 GCF_001605985.2 Dendrobium catenatum | reverse complement strand
GTAAAAGTTTATACATGCTGTGTACAAACATTTTACGTACTATATACAAGTTTTTACATGCTATGTATAAGTATTATACATACTATATACAAGTTTATACATGCTATGTACAAGCATTATACACACTATTTATTTGTATGTAAACACTATATATATGCATTATAAAAATTATATACAAGTTTATACATGCTATATACAAGCATTAT
>NW_021519842.1:0-222 GCF_001605985.2 Dendrobium catenatum | reverse complement strand
GGGCATCCACCTCAATCCAAATATTGTTACAACCCATATTAGAATAAATATCAATACCATACGACAACGTGTAAGCTCTGCAGTAATAACAGAGCATTCGTTTAAAGGACCAGCAAAAGCCACTAAAACATTGCCATTAGGATCATGGATAAGGCCTCCCATACCAGCACAATGGTTCTTAACAAAACCATCAGAGTTTAATTTAACAAAAGGCAACTTCGG
>NW_021519841.1:0-794 GCF_001605985.2 Dendrobium catenatum | reverse complement strand
CTCAAGGATGAATTTTCTATTCACATACCCGAGTTTATGGCGGATATTACCTCATCACATATTTTTTTCCTTCATGAATGGATCATCTGGTTATAATCAAATCAAGACGGCCCAAGAAGATGAGAGAAACACTGTATTCATAACTTCTATAGGAATCTTTTGTTATAAATTGATGTCATTTTCCCTTTAAAATGTTGGTGCAACCTACCAGTGAGACATGACTCATATCTTTGATAACTTAATACACAATCAAGTTTAGTGCTACATTGATGATTTAGTTTTTAAGTGAAAAGTCAAAGAGGCTCACCTGTTCGACTTAAGAATCTTTTTTGAGTGGTTGGGCTACTACGACCTCAAAATGAATCCCTTAAAGTGCTCTTTTGGCTTCACTTCGAGAAAGTATTAGGCTTTATAGTGAGACACCATGGAATCAAAATGGATCCTACCAAAGATGAGGTCATCTTAAATATGCCACATCCTAAGAGCCTTACTCAACTAAGGTCTCTTCAAGCTATGTTGGTGTATATAAGGAGGTTCATATCCAAAAAAAACTTTCTAGAATATGCCAACCAATCTTTGTACAAGTAGAAAGGACACTAAGTTCATATGGGATAAGAAATGTCAAAATGATTTTAATAACATTAAAGAGTATCTTACAATTCCTCCAGTTTTTGGCAGCCCCTATTCCAGGAAAACTTCTTATTCTTTACATCATTGCCCTCGACAAGTCTCTTGGTGCCCTTCTAGCTCAATTCAATGAAGAAGGAAAAGAGAATGCTCTCTATTACATGAGC
>NW_021519840.1:0-641 GCF_001605985.2 Dendrobium catenatum | reverse complement strand
AAATGTAGGATCTACATATGTACAGAAATCGTGGGGAAAAATTTGTTTGGAAAATTATCAGCTTTTCTAAAAGCTATTTTACCCTATGTGTTGTGACCTATTCTAAGGGTTTTTGAGAGATCTAACCGTTGGATTTTTGCATTCTTGGGATCGTTGGACTCGTGGAAGATGCAGGAATATTACTTCTCTTGGCCTCGAGCTCCGAATCTCGTTGGATCAAGCGGTAGGAGCCCCGAAAGGTTCTTTACTTTGGTTTCATCGGAGTTTTCACCACCGGCAAGCCTAGGACCCCGGGATCTGGTCGAGGAAGATGTGGAAACTCTCTAGGGGTGCTCACACAAAATCTCAAAGGATTCTAAGTCTTGGAGAGAGAGCAAATTGGAAAAGGTCCAAAAATAGACTTGATTTTTAATATTTAAAGCCTCTAGACCTAAGATGAACGGCCAAGATCAAATCCTTGTTGAATTCGGAGGGAAATATATCAGGTTTGGCCGTGGTTTCAAACTTTGAAACGTTTGGAGGCTTTTAATTGCATTAATGGGCCATTAATTTCACTTAAATAGGTGATTAAGACCTATTTAGAGTCATGGTTGACCAAGTCCAAGTTTGACTTGGTCAAACCAGTCAAGGGGGGTCAAGGG
>NW_021519839.1:0-481 GCF_001605985.2 Dendrobium catenatum | reverse complement strand
ATATTTAAAGAAAAGACAAGAAAAACCACCCAAAAACTGCAAGTTTTTAATTCTGTACGTAGTGGATCATCCCGTATGATCGTGGATCGTCCCGTACGATCGTGGATCATCTTGGACGATTTTACTTAAACGCTTTGAAATGACCCTATTTGTATATGTGTACGAAATGTCTTCGTACACGCTGATCGTCCCGTACGAACTAAGTTCGTCCGGTACGAACGGTTATTACTAGGTCGGTTCTAGAAACTGCTGAAAACCGTTCTAAGTCGGTTAATCGTCTGGACTAAAATTGGTTCGTCTGGACAAAATTTTTACAGAGAACAGATCATCCTGGACGATTTTTAATTTCGTTTGGACGAAAATTTTACAGAGGACCAATCGTCATATACGATAATTTTATTTCGTATGGACAAAAATTTTACAGAGACCAGATCTTCCTGGACGATAATTAATTTCTTCTGGACAAAAATTTTACAGAGGA
>NW_021519838.1:0-768 GCF_001605985.2 Dendrobium catenatum | reverse complement strand
TCTATGTTCTTGCTTTGATTCTTATATTACGCTTTCAAGTTTTGGTTAATGAGTGATGAATGTTTTTTACAAATATGCATTATCTCTATGAGCAGCTTCCTATCTCGTCTTACCGTTCTCATGTCCGGTTAAGCACTCGGTACCGAGCGGTATTGATGGCGGGTACCGAGCACGGTACATTTTTGAGGTGACGTGGCGCATTTTAATTGGTCTCCAGACGCCGTCCAAACTCCGCATAGAATAATAAATTCTCTACCTGACATGATTGAAGCACTAGGGTCTAGGGTTAAATTTGCGCACAAGATGCTAATGAATGAGCAAATATTAACCCAAAAGTTTTAGGAAAATGAGCAGAGGTGACCAGTAGCAACTCAACTTTTATATCACTGGGTTGATGTTAGATTATTATATACTCCAATGTGATCATTGGCGGAACCAGTCTTAGTTCCCAAAAGAGACAAATGACAAATTTATAAAAAAAATATATAAGGGTGTAAAAATAATTTATTTTTGCGCATAATCGTTTTTCACAAACTTGTTTGTGATTGTTAAAAAAATTCAACATAATCGGATGAAAATAATGGGAGGCCAAGAGGCTTTTCGATTTTTAGAGGAGCAAATTGTATGAAAAAAAGATCGGTTTGGAGTAAAAAATAAAATTCAGGAGTGACAAATTACAAATAACCTTTACTATATTAATAGTTTAAAATTTTTTTCAAGATATATTCAGCAATATTTGTTTTTTCTACTTGATTGTCTTGGATCTAT
>NW_021519837.1:0-339 GCF_001605985.2 Dendrobium catenatum | reverse complement strand
TCCATAAACTAAGGTATAATCTCAAACCCTAGTATAGAAAGCACTAGATTAAATAGCTTGATTTAATGCATATTTTAAGCTTTAAAATTACATCCCCATTAATTATGTTCATTCAAATAATATACATTTAAAATTTTAAGTAAAATAATCTATCTGATTGAGAGAAATGTTCAAAAAACTATATCTAGAGCTTCGGACGAACTGCACCTGAACTGCATGTTTTCTGAACTGTTGATCGCGTGATCAACGGTCCGAAGTAAGCCAATCCGCAGTTCTGCTCGACCACGCGGATTGATTCGCGGACAGGATTTCATCCGGCGCGATCTCAACCGCCTATTC
>NW_021519836.1:0-236 GCF_001605985.2 Dendrobium catenatum | reverse complement strand
TACAAGAGAATTTCAAAATATAAGCATGCATTGATAAATGTGTAAATAAAGCTTTGATCATCATAAAATACATTCAACATGGAATTTTCATGCATGGTATTTCTTTAAATGTCGGCCGTTGATAGGAGGCATAGGCCTCTGACCGTTCAAATCGATCAACTGATATGCTCCTCCTTGGTATACTTTCTCGATGACAAAGAGGCCTTCCCAATTAGATACGAATTTGCCACCGATTT
>NW_021519835.1:0-285 GCF_001605985.2 Dendrobium catenatum | reverse complement strand
CGGATGTCATTTTGGGCATGAAATGGCTATAGACCTTAGGTGAAACCAAGGTGAACTAGGGAACCATAGTGATGGAACTGATGGTAGAAGGCAAGAGGGTGAAGCTGAAGGGGGAACCAGGATTGTCCAGAGCTGGAGTGTCACTCCGGTCGATGGTGAAGATTATCCATGAGGAAGGAGGGGGTTTCCTGGTGGAGTTGCAGAGCTTGGAGGATCAGCCGGAGGGGGAAGATAAACCCATCCCGGCGTTGGTTCAGCCTTTTCTGCAGGAGTTCGAGGATGTGT
>NW_021519834.1:0-221 GCF_001605985.2 Dendrobium catenatum | reverse complement strand
GTGACGGAGGTCAAAAGAATCGTAGTCGGCGAGCGACAGAGGTCATAAAGACTGTTGTCTGGTGACGGAGGTCAGAAAGGCTGTAGTCTGCGGGCGACGTAAGTCAGGAGGACCGTAGCCAGTTGGCGACGGAGGTTGGAAAGACTGTAGTCGGTGGGCGACATAAGTCAGAAGGATCGTAGTCAGCGGGCGACGGAGGTTGGAAAGACTGTAGTCGGTGG
>NW_021519833.1:0-1460 GCF_001605985.2 Dendrobium catenatum | reverse complement strand
ATTAGAGATCACCATGGTCACTTCATTTTTGATTTTGCTTCGAATATTTGCAACAGAAATGCTATCTTTACTGAAATGTACACTTCATATAAAGGGTTACTCCTTTGTATTGATAATAAAATAATAAAGGTTTAGATTGAGACTTATTCCAGTTTACTTTTATCTTTGGTGAATGCCCTGAAATGCCATAATGTCAATTTATTTTATCTGCTTAGTAAAGTTATGGTGTTATTGAACATGGTCAATTTTAGAATTATGCATATTTGGCGTGAAGGCAATTGTTGTATTGATTGGCTGGCAAAGTTAGGGTCTAAGATTGCTAATTAACTCTATTTTGAAAATAATTTTTCCCTTGGTTTGCTTAGAGGCATGATTGGAATGGATAGTATGAGGATTCCTTCTATTAGGTTTTGATGTCCTTCATTGTTTTGGCTTTTATTTATTCTTTCTCGCCTTGTGTTTTGTTATTGTTGATGGTGGTGACAATTGGTTTTCTTTACACTTTTCTCCTATATTTCGGTTTCTTTCGTTGTTCTCCTGCAGGATTTTTGGGGTTTTGTTGATTTTCTTTTCTTCTTGTTGGTGGGATTGTTTTGTTCTTTTCACTATTGGTAACCTTACAGGTATGGGTTTTGGGGCTTTTGGATTACTATCCTATTTCTATGCTGACTGTGTTCATTTTTTGGGGTTTGTGTTGGTTGGTTGGTGTGTGAGTTGGGTTATGTGTCAGTATGTTATTTTCTTCCAGTGTGGCTTTTTAGGTTTTGGGGGGCTCTTCTATCTCTCCTTTGTGTTTTGTTTTGCAATCTTCTGTGGTCTCTGGGGTCTATGAGTTGTCCTCTCTAGGCCTTGGTTGGTTAATTCTCTGGTCTGGGTTGGTTGATTGGTGTTGTTTCTGCTATTAGTTTTTGGCTCATCAAATCTTTTTGTATGTCTTCTTTTGCAAGCTAAAGGTTGCGCTCATATGGTTTTGTTTTCTGCTGCCAACAATTGTTCTTTGCTTTGTGTGATTGTGCTTCTTATTTTTCTAATGTCAAGCTTGTTGGTTGCAAGTGCTATTTGCCTTTGTTGTGGCATGTTCTTATACCCTTGGGTTTTCTTAATTTGATCTTACATCTTGTGGTTAATTGCATTGCTGGTGATGGTTCCTATTGAGTTTTTTTTATTATTATGGTCGTTATCTCTTTTGTTCTCTTTCTCAGTATTTTATATTTCAGTGAATTTTTCTTTCTTTTCTTGCTTTTTTTTTATTTTTAGTCTTTTTATTTTTGGGAGATGGCTTCTTGCCTCCAGTAGGAATTTCCTAATTAAGTTTTTGTTCCATGTACATAAATGGGATTTTTGGCTCATAGTGTTTATTTTTCTTTTGATTGTATCTCTTATGAGCGGTAGCGAACATTATATCACTTTTAAAGACTTGTAATTTTATTTTATATTAGTGCGTAGGCCCTATGGCGGGT
>NW_021519832.1:0-477 GCF_001605985.2 Dendrobium catenatum | reverse complement strand
AGATAATGCAGGGCAAACTTTATACCGCAAGGGGGAAATAATCCAACCAGGCCTTATTGCAAAAGGATCTATCCAGTGAGGAATGAATGGGATTATCGATTGATGGTTGAACAAGCTGAATGATAAATCTTTCTCCAGAAGTTCCAATCGAAAAATATTGAAGATATAGACATAAAGAGAATGAAGTCAGTTAGATTATTGAGCGGTATAGGCCTTCCAAAATGTCTCATGTGTTTGCCTAACATAATTACAAGGATCATAAGTATGTCCACCTAAATCATTAAGGGCCACCAAAAGAATTTTCATTGTTGTAACATCAGTTTCAACATAGATTAAAGTTATGAATATTTTGACATAAGGAAATTATTCTACATATAAATGACTAAATTGAGGGTGAGTACTAAGTAATAATGGCAAAATATTTAACTTTTTTAGAATTCCGCTCTACCCAAATTCTAACACCAGAACACATATTGA
>NW_021519831.1:0-203 GCF_001605985.2 Dendrobium catenatum | reverse complement strand
AAATTTTTAATATTTTAATAAAAATAAGAATAAAAAATTAAATTAAATTCCAATTCATTTAATTTAAATTAATTTGATAATTTGATTGGTTGTTGTTTTTTATCAATCAAATTTTTTAATTTGTTTGAATTAAATGAATTTAGTTCTTTATGCCAAATGCTTGATTAGAAAACGGCGGCCTTGCGATGACCCGGTTAGGAGAG
>NW_021519830.1:0-310 GCF_001605985.2 Dendrobium catenatum | reverse complement strand
CCGCCCAAAAAACTGCTTGTTTTCAATTCTGTACGCAATGGATCGTCCCGTACGATCGTGGATCATCGTGGACGATTTTACTGAAATGCTTTGAAACGACCCTATTTGTATATGTGTATGAAATGTCTTCATACACGCTGATCGTCCCGCACGAATTAAGTTCGTCTGGTACGAACGGTTATTACTAGGTCGGTTCTAGAAACTGCTAAAAACCGTTCTAAGTCGGTTAATCGTCTAGACGAAAATTGGTTCGTTTGGATGAAATTTTCATAGAGACCAGATCATCCTGGACGATAATTAATTTCGACTG
>NW_021519829.1:0-320 GCF_001605985.2 Dendrobium catenatum | reverse complement strand
ATAATTTTTTAGAAGACTGGACTTCCCCAGGTCCGGTACTCGTAGGTCAGACTATCCGGACTCTACCCGCAGGAAGGGAAGGGTCTAAAACAAGGAAATAAGAAGTGCAGAAATATGCATGCGGCCCCGGAGTCGATTCCCGGCTAATTCCCTAGATTCGTTATCTTTCTATGTTATTTAGACTCACTAAAATTTTAGACTTTTAAAGTTATGAGTATAAAACTTTCACACCCTTACGAGCCTCACGCATCCAGGAGAAAATAAAAAGTGGCATACAATCGTCGAAAAACTAGTAAAAGCAAGTAATCCTAAAGGCAATC
>NW_021519828.1:0-234 GCF_001605985.2 Dendrobium catenatum | reverse complement strand
AACCCTTCTCTCAATATAGATTCTAATAACTTTCCTTATAGTTCCTGTATTCTGGCAAAGGGGCACAAGCTGCCCTTTAACTCTTCAGATAATCGGAGGAACATACCTCTTGAGGTTGTTCACTCCGACGTATGGGGTCCGGCCCCTATCGCTTCTCATCAAGGTTACAAGTTTTACGTTCTCTTTATTGATGATTACACGAGGTTTACATGGCTCTTCCCTATGAAACACAAA
>NW_021519827.1:0-270 GCF_001605985.2 Dendrobium catenatum | reverse complement strand
ACTGTGTACACATTTGTACATAATGTGTATTAAATTTTTGTACACGCAGTATGTACTCTCACAGTCTGAACGGTTCTTCCCGTTCAGACTTCACACAGAATAATTTCAACTCACGTGGAGCCAATCGATGCAGCAACTGGCCTGAAAAAAAAAGTATGTAACAATTAAGAAATGTTGTTTGATTTTGGATTTTAAAAACATATAGATTTCAATAATAATTATAAATAAATATTAAAATATATTTTTTTAAGATTAGATATTATTATAAAT
>NW_021519826.1:0-861 GCF_001605985.2 Dendrobium catenatum | reverse complement strand
AAGCCACGTGAGTAACTCAAAAGCTGAGGTGAAGTTTAATAAATAAATGCTGCAGGAGATTGAACGCTAATTGGTGACTGCAGTGCTAAGACAGATGATGGATAAATACAAATAAAATTGTCTCTACATAAAGAAGAACAGTGAGAGCATGAAAGGGATGCAATCAATATTTACAGAATTTAATCATAATGAACGATAAAGATATTGGCAATATACTATTTTATACGTGCAAAATTATCAATATTATAACATTTAGATTTCACTGATTAAAAGTAAAAAATATTTAGCTAGCTTAATAAAAAATTAATTAGTGGATGGTCACTTGATTTTATTTGAGACAATACAAATGCTATATTTGGGTAATTATTTTATTGCTTTCTAAGACAATTTTATATTATAAATATTTTTTAAAAGCATTGAAAAAATAATGACAAAAAACTATCTAAAATGAAGCCTAAATCAATAAAATGATAAGAATTGGCACCTAACTTTTTCTTTGTTTATAGAGTCTGACATCTAATTATGTGCGACTCCAACCAATCACACATAAAAATAGAAAGTAATTCTTAAGGCTTCATTTGGGATGACTTTCTTATTGCTTCTTAAAATAGTTTTCTAGTACCAAAATTAAATTTTTTGTACTAGAAAGCTGCTTTAGAAGCAGTAAGAAAGCCGTCCCAAATAAAACCTAAGTCTTGAGAAAACTCGATCATGAGAATCTTTTTTTGACAAAACATTTGAAGGTTATGCATGCGGCTTGCCGGTGGATCTAATACATGGAAACAATAGAATGGCACTCTATCTCCCAATTGTTAAGGGTTTAACAATTGTTAAGGGTTTAATACCAGAGAACTTTGGTAC
>NW_021519825.1:0-414 GCF_001605985.2 Dendrobium catenatum | reverse complement strand
CAATTGTCCAACCACCACACTGGTAACCCAGGTTATCGGCATGGATTCCAGCAACTAAGATGTTCTGAGCTTTCTTAGGGAGGGGAAGAACCAGTTCATGGGCAGATTTCCCATTCTTCAGCAGCACTAGTGATTTCCTGACAGCTTCTCTGGCCAACTCTCTGTGCTCCTGTTGAATGGCAAAATAGGGGGAAAAATGATTTCTAAAACCAAACTTTGATATGATGATTAGACTATTAAATTAAAAAATAAACCAATCTGCACTAAGGCTTCATTTGGGACGGCTTTTTTTCTGCTTTTTTGAAGCAGCTTTCTAATACAAAAAATAAAATTTTTTTACAAGAAAACTATTTTAAGAAGCAGAAAGAAAGCCCTCACAAACGAAGCCTAAGTCTTTAGTTTTGGAGATTGGAG
>NW_021519824.1:0-896 GCF_001605985.2 Dendrobium catenatum | reverse complement strand
CTCTCTCTCTCTCTCTCACTCACTCACTCTATCTTCCTTACTCTCACTCTCTATATTGCTCTTTCATTCTCTCACTTCTCTCACTCACTCTCTCTCACAGACACACACACTCTCTCTGTCTCTCTTTATTTCTCACCCTCTTTATTTCTCACACTCTCCTTTGATTTACCTCCTATTATAACAGAGACACTCTCTCTCGATCACTCTATCTTTTTTTTTATCTCACTCCCCCTCTCTTTATAAATGCTAAGTAAAAATTATGTTATGTTTTACTTTGTTAAATCATAGTAAAGACCTACATTTTTAGTTAATGTTGTGCAGGAAAGTCTAATGAAATAGATCAAATTCTATAAAGTTGAGAACCATTTCCAAGGCACTAGACCTATTAGTGTTGCAATGTCTTTAATGCCCAAATGCCATATCAAGATATAGCATCACTAAAATCTTGGAAAAAATATTGTTTAATTTAGCACCCTAGTTAAATAAAGGTCAGTGCTGGAGTGCAAGAAATGAACATTGTAGCACCAAAGTCTTAAAAAATTTGATAATAATTCAATGCTAAAACATTGACCTCAAAAGCGTAACAGTGCGTGATTATGTAAGCAAGCTCAATAGCACCCAACTTTTAAAGTGCCATGACAAAGCAATTAACAAAAAAAAAAAAACATTGCTTGGATCTGTCAAATACTACACAAGATCAATAAATAACTACTGTTAGTAAGCATAGCTCCACAGTGGAGACTAGTTATTAGTGTCGAATTCACACTTAGTTCATATTGTAACACCACGACGCAACCTTGTAAAGCACCGAGGCACTTGTGCTATATCTATAAAAGCATACATTATTTTTCTATTTTTCTATGTGAGTGTGCTAGAGTTCTACATAATTTTTTGTG
>NW_021519823.1:0-1103 GCF_001605985.2 Dendrobium catenatum | reverse complement strand
TTAGCATAAATCTATCCATGGGCCCCCGACTGCCTCGCTCAGAAGAAACTAGATGGCTTCTAGTACTGGAACCTTCATGTTGTGATCCATAGTAAGAAGAGTCCTATCATCTCTTCCATATTTCTTTGTGTGACCTCCTTTGTGGTGGCAAACTTCTTTAAATAATCTGTACATTCCTTTTCCACCTCATCAGGTACTTTTGCACATGGTCCCACATTAACATGAGTACATGCTAGATGATCCTTCAACCTCTTAACGCCACTAGTTATGCGTTTCTCACAAAAATTACATTTCATGTAAACATATCCCTTCTTTGCACCTTCGTTAGACACTTCAACTTGAGTTCCATATTTCCATGCAGGATCATTCCTTCTTGTACCACTAGTCATGCTAATAATATGACAGATTTTAACAATTATTTGTACTACAAATAATAAAACAACATGAATACAAAAATATACCAGTCTGCCGGGGGTCCAAGGGGGGGCTGCCCTCTGGCGGGGTTCGACCTTGAAATTCTGCTTATTGTATATGCACAGTACCGAGCGTACCGAGCATGTACCGCTCAGTACCGAGCATGTACCGCTCAGTACCGAGCATGTACCGCTCAGTACCGAGCATACCGCTCAGTACTGAGTGGTACTGGCTCGGTACCGAGCGTGTACTTGCTCAGTACCGAGCAAGTACTTGCTCAGTACCGAGCATGTACTTGCTTGGTTCCGATTGGTATTGGCTCGGTACCGAGCATGTACCTAGCAGTACCGAGCATGTACCTAGCGGTACCGAGCATGTACTGAGCAGTACCGAGCATGTACCGAGCGGTACCGAGCTTGTACCTGCTCGGTACCGAGCACGTACTGAGAGAACGAATGAAAGAAAGCCGAATCAGGAGTTATTCAAGCTTTCGTTATTGCACGTCAAAGTCAAGGCCACAACACCGCGTACCTGCTCTTCCGACCTAACCGATGCCTGAACATTTCCTGCACTCGCAACTTCGGCTTTGTTTCTTTCACTGCGTCGTTTCCTTCCGACTTCGTCTCCTACACTCACGGCTTCATCTCCTTCCCTCACGGCTTCGCCTCTAGTTCGCCTTTCAATTCTTA
>NW_021519822.1:0-360 GCF_001605985.2 Dendrobium catenatum | reverse complement strand
TTTGAAAAAACAGGGGTCGGGGCCAGGTCAACCTACTAACCCAAAGTTGACCCCAATCAACCTGCACAGTGGTCCGTCCCCTACTCCTCACTTTTTGGTTTTGTTTTTCCACCCGCAAGCCCTAACCACACAAGCATACAAAGGTCATAGCCTCCTAGGATGAGACACCGCAACCGGCCCCGGCAGCCTAGGTTTGCTTTTCCTCTTTTACTAATGTTGCCGCTTAGCCACCCGTGATAGCATGACCTGTTCAATGACAACGACTAAGGCTTCAAACCAATCAACCGTTTGAGAAAGATGACTTCTTCACCTCCTTTGACAATGTTCCTGTAATATCAAAAATCTGCTCCAGGATCGTCC
>NW_021519821.1:0-256 GCF_001605985.2 Dendrobium catenatum | reverse complement strand
GAATCACTTTAACACAATATTCATAGTCTCCTTCCATAGGTCCATCCTTCTTGCAGAACTCATCACATTTTCCAATTCTTCTCTTTGATGAGCTCCCAGGCTCCTTTTCTGGTTTTGGAAGACCATTCTCAAGCAGTAAATTGATGCTGGATTTTGCTGATCCTGCTTCTAGTCTGCCAGCAGTGACAGGGAGGCAAGGAACAATAACCATCTCATTCCCAATAGGAGCTTTTGATGCATTTTCTGATTTAGGAAG
>NW_021519820.1:0-225 GCF_001605985.2 Dendrobium catenatum | reverse complement strand
TGTAAAATTTTCATCCATACGACATTTATAATCATGCATGGATGAGTTACTCTCTGTAAAAATTTAGTCTAGACTAAATCTTGTTCATCCTAGGACGATGGAAACCGACTTAAGTAAGTTGGTTACATCCTGTAGTTATTTGAGAACCGACCTATGAAATAACTATTCGTCCGGACGAACCTAGTTCATACGGGATGATGATCGTGTACGAACATAGTTTGTACC
>NW_021519819.1:0-416 GCF_001605985.2 Dendrobium catenatum | reverse complement strand
CGAAGGAGGACAAGCTCGCAAGCTTTCCTAGAAGGAGAGAAAATGCATAGTTCGCAAGCTATCCAAAAAACTCGCAGGTTTAGTTCCAAAAATCAGCACACATAACACTCTCATAACATATTTCATATTTATAAAAGAAAATGGGGCAGCCAAACAGTCCAATTATCTCCCATTAAATTCAAGTAAATGGAAGGCTAAAAGTCAGCCCAAAACAACACTTGAAAAGTCACAAAAGGGGACATGCATTCATTCCAAAATAGCTCCCAAACAACCATAAAAACCAGAATTTATTCCATATTCAGCACTCGAAAAGGCAACCCAGAGAACCGGGTAAAGCAGCCACGGGACCAGCACCTGGGGAGAAACCGAAGGGGCAACACATGTAAAACCCGAAAATGCCGTCTAAGACCTCGCAC
>NW_021519818.1:0-331 GCF_001605985.2 Dendrobium catenatum | reverse complement strand
GATGCTAAAATGAGTATTTGAATGATTCATACCGAAAAAATGCATCGAATCATTTAAATTTGAATTAATCTGATTTTTTTATCAAAAAACCAAGAACTGTCTTCTACGTATAGACGGCGTATGATCTGCGTTCGGAATGCGTATGAAATGCGTATACTCTGCGTATTTTTGATACCTAAATGAAAACCTTCTTAATCGATTTAAATGAAGGTTCAATGGTGAGAAACATTATAATCAACACTACTTTATTGAGGAATTCTTTCTCAAATCACTTTAAAACGATGCTAAAAACATATGGAATCTTTCTTAATTACAAGAAAAATATACCAGT
>NW_021519817.1:0-246 GCF_001605985.2 Dendrobium catenatum | reverse complement strand
ATTGTCAAAATAAAATTAGAGAACTTTGATATTTAAATAAAATACTTTGATAAAGTGGATAAAATTTTAATTTAAAATTATAAGTTTGTGTTATGTACGTGAAAAGAAAAAAAATACATTTATACACTTTTTTTTCATCTTAATATATATAAGGGTAGTATGGTAATTTGTTTTTATATAGGTGCAGCACAGCAGTTTAACCGTTATATTATCCAAACAAAATATAATGATTTATGTACAGTAACT
>NW_021519816.1:0-895 GCF_001605985.2 Dendrobium catenatum | reverse complement strand
TTCTAAAGCTTTTCCAATTAATCAATTAGTGAAACAAATGTTATTACATTTTAACTTTCAAGTTAATCATAATAAACATAATTAGCATAATAGTTTAACATTATATCATAATTAACACCCCAACCAAAATAATAAAATACGCAAAAATAGTATATCATCATCATCTTCCCTTATTTCTTGCATTCAAAATAGCTCTTTAAATAAGAAGTCTTATATTAGCTAAGTCAAGAAAGTGCCACTTTCTACACTTTTTTCCTATCCTTTATTTAAAATAATAATAAGTTAAAACTAGCCAAACAAATTTTATCAAGAAAAAGGTAAAGATCTATCATAATTTAAATTATATGCATTTCTTAAAATAAATAAAAAGAGTTCAATTATTTTGTATTTGCATCTTCTTTTTCATTCAGATCTATATTTCTGACCATACTAACACAATTTTGATCAACCTTCTTAACCACAAAAAAAAACACAGATTTAGATTTCTCAACAATTTTTTTAATTTTCTTTAAAAAAAATTTTGGCCAATCGGTGCAACGGACGAAAATAGCCACTCAAAATTTTTGGCCTTGGCAACTTCGGTGATTGGAGCAATGGCATGACCGGCTGGGGCGAGAACAACTGGTACAAAATGGAATAGGAGAAGATGAGAAAAAGTGGCAAGCAACAGTCAAGTGAAGCGAGGAAAAGAAGGAGAAATGCGTAAAGTCAGTCGTCTGTTAAAGTGGCGACTGGCTCTACCATGCATGCATCAGTCGCCAATTTAAACGACTAAATAATTATATTTTTTTCCTTACATATTTAAAATTTTAATTAATATTAAGTATTTTAAAATTTTGTCCAATTTTAAATTAGGCTCTCAATTTTTATATATGTATGTACATACATAAATAGT
>NW_021519815.1:0-322 GCF_001605985.2 Dendrobium catenatum | reverse complement strand
GCGCATCATGAAATTTGTGATTAAATTCATTAAGAATTATATATATAATTTCTATGAATTAAGAGAAATAAAAAAAATTAATGTTAATAAGAAATAGTAAATTTTCATATAAAAAAACTAATTGATAGATGAATATCAACCTTGAGTAGTTGTCAAGACTAATAAATTAGTTGTATTTCATTGTTGGGATGAGTTCTTAGATTATAATCACATACATGAGGCAAATTCATTTCTAGAGAAGCAAATCCCGCTTTAATTGAGTATGTGTAATATATTTATTTTAATGTACTCGTATTAAGTTTGATGTTAGAAGTTATGATAT
>NW_021519814.1:0-236 GCF_001605985.2 Dendrobium catenatum | reverse complement strand
AAGGTATGTTGAGCATAAATGACGATGGAATTAATTAGTTACATTTCATGCCCGACTCCTTGTTGTTGATCATTTCTTGGGAATTCTCTTCTGATATGGAATAATGACGCATTAATGTATGGACATTTTTATCATATGCAAATCGAGAACTAGGAAATAATGATAATCTGCAATATTATGTTTTAAATGTTTGGCTTCATATGCTTTTAATTACCCCTTTAGTGAGTCGTGTTTTA
>NW_021519813.1:0-514 GCF_001605985.2 Dendrobium catenatum | reverse complement strand
TGAGGCGCGCCTCTAATTGCGCAATTTTAAACCATGGATGGGGAAATTGGATGGTACAAAAGGTTTTACATGAGATTGTTGTGTGTTAGGAAGGGAAATGGGGTTGGTTGTGAAAGAATTATATCAATCAACAAATTGCTACCAAATAGCATAAAGAATGCTATTTATACTAATAGCCTTATAACTAAATTTATGCAGGTGGCGCTTTTAGCTGCATGGACTCTAAAATAGAATATGACACGGAGTGTAGTGCAATTACGTTTACAATAAAAAGAAATTAACTTTTTAAACTATTGAATTGGCGTTGAAGACACCTTTTGCCACTCTTGGAGTTGTGATGCATAGCAATTTCAAATAACTGAACCCATTAGTTACTTCTCTTTAGTTCGTATTTATTGTGGTAGCTTTATTAGATATCCTTGCTTGATTTTTTTGAAGAGTCTTTTTAACACTTTTTTATGCAGTTCTGCTACGGCTTGCTATAAAATTAATTGCAATTACAGGTTACAGTCGG
>NW_021519812.1:0-499 GCF_001605985.2 Dendrobium catenatum | reverse complement strand
TTTGGATATTCAAGCCACGACGGATCCAAGAAGTCCATGGAGGAGATTTTCAAGGAGTCCAAGGAGGGAGATCCAAGGAGTCCAAGGAGAAGTGATCCAAAGAAGATTGAAGACCTGAAGGCCAATATCCCACTCAAGGTCATTTGGGTCTGTCATAGGCTTAAAAATCCGGGTAGTTGGCAGTGGTGCCCGGCCACTTTACTTTTCTGCATACCCTGGGTTGTAATTAAGGGGCAGTTGGCCTATGGACATTTACTTGATTAGTTTGATTTATATTGATGTGTTTACCTGATTGTGCAGTAGAAATTGATTGCTTTTTTTAGGATTCTTTCTTGCATGTCGATTTTATTTTCGCCTGGAAGTCGTTAGGCTCTTCTAAGGACTATAAACTATTTTATACTCATAACTAATTTCTAAAAATTTAAGTTTAAATAATTTAGAAACTTAACGAACCTAGGGAATGGCCGGAATCGTCCGGGGTCGCATGCATATTACTGCA
>NW_021519811.1:0-280 GCF_001605985.2 Dendrobium catenatum | reverse complement strand
GCTTTGGAACTAATTTGAATTCCAATTTTCTTTCCACGTTGATAAAAAGCATCATAAAGTAATTTAGAACACAAGATGAAAAGAAAAGGAGATAGAGGACAACCTTGTCGAAACCCACTCCTAGCATCAATCCAATTGGATTTTTTTCCATTGATTAAAATGCAAACTTTTGGATTTGCAATACAACTCATTATCCATTCAGAAAATTTTCTAGGGAAATTAAAGTGGATAAGAACTTGCCTCAAAGCTTGCCAACCCATGCTATCATAAGCTTGCTACA
>NW_021519810.1:0-282 GCF_001605985.2 Dendrobium catenatum | reverse complement strand
TCATGAGTGGATCTTAGTTAAGGAAGGGTATACAAACCAACTAGACTAGTTGAAGAAGTTAAAGTTGAAACACTTTTTACGGCCTGGACGGTAGAAGAACGTGACTTAGCACAACTTAATGCCAAATGTCTAAATAGTTTCTTTTGTGCTCTTAAATCCGAAGATTACATGCGGATTTATACTTGCAAGAGTGGAAAAGAGATATGGGATAGACTTTATATAACCTATAAAGGGACAAATGAAGCTAAACAATCCAGACTTAATATCTTGTTACATGACTAT
>NW_021519809.1:0-256 GCF_001605985.2 Dendrobium catenatum | reverse complement strand
AAAAGTCTTCGAGCTCTCTCGAAGCTAAAGCATCAAATTCGAAGAGTACAAAGCGACCTGAACTGGAGGGTAGGAAAAAGCAAGTGGGGAGAAAGAAGGCAGTGCCGACTCTTCCCAAAGCACCGACCATTCCAAAGGAAAAGAAGCATGTACCTCATCTTGGAAGTGACACAGATGAAGATGATGATACTCCTGCTAAATCTCGGAAAGTATGCCAATTAACGGATGAATGGAGTAGGCAGGTCGAATTTTCAAA
>NW_021519808.1:0-243 GCF_001605985.2 Dendrobium catenatum | reverse complement strand
CCCTTCGTGGCACCATCCTAGCGTACAAAATCAAATTTCGGGTTAGATAGCTTTTGCCAAATCCTTAGAGATTCTGGCAGACTATCTCCTTGGCTAGTTCCCCTAGTTAGATGTGAGTCCCTGTGCTTTCTAGCTAGGTTAGTCATTGAATACCCAGTACAAACCCGATCTGTTAGGAGTAGGTGTGAGTCCTTGTGCTTCCTACATCCTAGGATCTCGACTGACTAAAGGTGGAATTAAGCC
>NW_021519807.1:0-283 GCF_001605985.2 Dendrobium catenatum | reverse complement strand
GGGCATACAGAGGTAGTGAATAGGAGCGTGGAGACATGCTTGAGGTGTTTTGTGTCTGAAACACCAAAGCAGTGGGTCAAATGGCTAGCTTGGGCAGAATACTGGTACAATACTTCTTTTCACTCGACTACCAAGATGACACCTTTTAAGGTATTATATGGGAGGGACCCCCCACATCTGGTACACTACAGCCATAGTAGTACTCTAGTATCTACAGTGGATCAGCATTTGAAGGAGAGAGATCATGTGTTGGAAGAGCTCAAGAGGCATTTACTTAGAGCCC
>NW_021519806.1:0-325 GCF_001605985.2 Dendrobium catenatum | reverse complement strand
GGTTTTATGGGATATTGAATTTTGGGTATTTGAGTGGAATTTTGAATTATTTAAAATTAATCCCCCCGGTTGAGCTCTGCATTTAATACGACCATTATTGAGGTGAGAGGGGTCATTTCCATTTGATTAAATCTTGTCGATCCTACCAACTTTTTGATAGGGGATCGGGTTTCTTAGGCTTTATGACCTTTATTCGTGAATTCGTATTGTTATAGGCCCAGAAGGCCTAAATGAATATATTATATTAAATATAATTGTCGCCAAAATCATGTATTTATTTGATGGTTTGAACCCTGTTGACTCCTATTGATCAACATAAGAGGAT
>NW_021519805.1:0-235 GCF_001605985.2 Dendrobium catenatum | reverse complement strand
TAATTATAATTAGTTATTATAATTAATTATAATTAATTATTAATAAATATAATTAATTAAACATAATTATAATTAATATTAATTAATATTAATTATGATTAAAAAAAAAGGGAGAGATTCTTGCCCTTCTCTTGCCTCGACATCCGTGCCCGACAGTCGCCGACGACTCTCCACCGCCGGGCCCTAAGGTATAAATTTTAACTTAAATCCCGTCCTCGGCGTTTGCAGCGGACCG
>NW_021519804.1:0-1552 GCF_001605985.2 Dendrobium catenatum | reverse complement strand
CAAGCATAAGGAATCTTGCAGTTGATTAGTCTCACACTCATGATCCTCTTTTCTAATCTTAAACTAGTTAAACAACATATAATTTGCTGAAAATAATTAATCACAACTATATATATTTCTCCAACTTATAAGACACGTACGTACATCCCAATGATGACAAGAACTGTCACAGCCACAATAATGTTCACCACCAGCTGACTTTGCCTCCCTACCACCACCTCCTCCTCTTTCTCTTCCTTCGGTTTCATTTCAAGCTCTTGCTTCTTCTCCGGCATCGTTGGAGTCGGGGACGGCGGCTTTGGCTGCTCTGTGTCGAGCTTGGGAAAGGTGACGTAGAGAGTATCATCGCTGAAACGTGCTCGGATGCCTCTCATGTCGTAGCCATTGGGGATGTAGTGTTCTGTTTGGAAGCGTCGCCAATGCGTGCGCCGGTCGTCGAGGGTTCGTTGGCCGCTTGTTCTTACTTTGTTGCCACGGTGGTCGATCTGTACCTCCAGTATCAGCTCCTTGCTGAAACCTGTACCATGCACCGGGAAATATGACAGTTAAAGTCAAATTCTCATTTAAAAGCTCATTTTTAATTATTTTAACCAAAATTTAATAAGAATAATGTTAATACTAAAAAATATATTTTTTTGCTGCACTTATTAGAGGCTGTTTGAAAACCATTGACAAAATCAATTTTTAGCACTAGTTTTCATCAATGCTATTTGCATCGATTTTAACCGCTGGTATATCCCTAATCCTATGTATTATTCTTCGATGCTCGCTTTTCCTTACCGATTTCCTTCTCTCTTATCTCTGAAATCCAGCGTGAGGGTCTCCCTCATCCCGTCTATTTCAATCGCTCGTGTGTAGATCGTGTCTTGGATCGGCGGCCGGAGAGTCCACTACGTCAAAGTCCGTTTGCTCACGTCTAGCACTTCCTGATCTCCTTGGCCGGTTATAAACGCTGCTATAAACTAGTGGCAATTATAACCATAGGTATAAGTCAAAATTTGTTCTGCAACAGCCCGCCCTATTTTTTGGTAAAGCGTAAAACAGAAAATTTTATTAAAATTATAGGATTAAAATTTCAAACTAATTTAAATAAAATCCTAAAACATCATATCCACACATGAGTTGAAGATCAAAAACAAATGATTTTGGTTCGAATCAAATTCCATTACCCGCCAAAGAAATATATTTGGTTGATAGATTGAACATAACACGTTGACGAACCTACGATATATATGAGCTAGCTTATGCATGCACATGTATCAGATCATAAATGGCGGAGGAAGAGTTCAAAGATGCCTGGAAGCATTATGCAGAGTGTTTCTGCGTTGTCATTTTCGGTGATCCACCCTGTATAGAGTTTTAATTCTTCATACTTCAGTGATGTTGATGATTCTAAACGGCTGTTCTTCATCTAGGACTCTCTTTGTTTAAAGCTTTCTTTCCTTTCTAATCAGTTATATAAGGGGGCAAGCAATTGGTAAATGGTTCAATATGGGAAGGAGTTTATATAGTGCATATTTGCTAGAGGGGTTAATAAATGATCTGATCATTT
>NW_021519803.1:0-273 GCF_001605985.2 Dendrobium catenatum | reverse complement strand
TCAATTGATTGAGTTATTAATTGAAGCTTTCCCTGATTGTTCACTGCTACCTAAGAATACATATGAAGTGAAGAAGATAATGAAAGTGTTTTATCTTGGATATATAAAGATAGATGCATGTCCAAATGATTGTTGTTTATTTTGGAAAGATAGATCTATTCAAGAGGTTTGTCATATTTGTGGTTCTTCAAGGTGGGCAGGGGCTAAAAAAAGTTTAGCTAGAGGAAAGAAAAATAAAATGAAGTCTGCTAAGGTTGTTCGATACTTCCCATT
>NW_021519802.1:0-204 GCF_001605985.2 Dendrobium catenatum | reverse complement strand
TGAGTTTGAATTTGATGTCAAAGTCCTCTGTAATCTTATTTGGTTCAAGTTCTTGTCCTTTGCACCAAATTCATTTTTGTTTGTTCATACGACAAGTCTAAGTCCTCATTTGGTTCAAACCAAGTTTATAAGTTTCAAGTGAGCTTGTTAACTCAAGTTCAAAATGTATGTCCACAAGTTTTGAGTCCAACCTTGCGAGTCCAA
>NW_021519801.1:0-231 GCF_001605985.2 Dendrobium catenatum | reverse complement strand
CTGTTAGAAACTAGCAAGTGCAGATTTTGCTGTTTTTAAAGTTCCAAACTACTTTTGGAAGTTACTAAGTGCAGATTTTGCTTGTTTGAGGTTCCAAATTACTGTTGGAAACAAGTATATGCAGTTTTTTCATTGGTTTTGAGGCGCCGAACTGTTTTTGTAACATGTCTTATGCAGCTTTCCTTATTGTTTCATGTCCCAAATTGTTTTAAGAATGAAATATTGGCATCC
>NW_021519800.1:0-402 GCF_001605985.2 Dendrobium catenatum | reverse complement strand
TACTCCTGAATCATTCATTTTATTTTTGAACACCCATTTGGTTCCAACAACACTTTGATCTTTTAGCCTTGTGGTTAATTCCTAAACTTTATTTCTTACAAATTGATTTAACTCTTCTTGCATGGCCAATATCCAAAATTCATCAAAAAGTACTTGATCAATATTAGTGGGTTCTATTGTTGAAATAAAGAATGAATGATTGACTTCCTTATTTAATCCACGCCTAGTTCTAACACCCTCACTAGGTTCACCTATAATCAATTCTCTTTGGTGGTTTTTTAGAAAATCTCAAATCTCTAGGCAAAGAGTTTTCTCTTTCCAAATTTTCTTCCATATTTTCTTCCAAATTTAATCTATCAATCTTTTGGGAGTTTTCCTCAATTTCTTCTTCAACATTATTTG
>NW_021519799.1:0-303 GCF_001605985.2 Dendrobium catenatum | reverse complement strand
ATTCCACTCTTTTTATTCTTAGACGTATCTAAATCTGTGTCATTTCCTATGGCATATTAAAAGCTCACTTTTTAATTATTTTTTCCCCTTAAAAGAAAAATATTTTCTCAGAACATGTGGAGCAAAAAATTGCTCAGGATATAATACATTACTTCAACAGTTTACAAGATAAATGTTTATGATTTTAAAATAGACTTGAATATTTACAAGATAAATATTATGTTGCAGCCTCAATTATGTCAGGAAAATTAAAAATTGTCTCGTAAAAGTTCATGTATTATCCTGTAAAAAATTTATAGCTAA
>NW_021519798.1:0-497 GCF_001605985.2 Dendrobium catenatum | reverse complement strand
CAAATCAATACATTTTTAAAATCCATGTATTTTAATTACTCTATTTCTTTTTTTTTTTTGGCTGAGAGGAGAGGCGACTGACAGTTTTGAGTAATGGCTTTTGCCAAAATTGGGAGTCTCTTCAAGCATGCAGTGTCATCTAAACCTTCAATCTACCAGGCAGTGAGATGCATGTCATCATCAAAAGTCTTTGTTGGAGGGCTATCATATGGCACAGATGATCAAACTCTAAGGGAAGCATTTTCTGGCTATGGTGAAGTTATTGAGGCTAGGGTTATCCTTGATCGGGAAACTGGGAGGTCGAGGGGTTTTGGTTTTATAACTTTTACGTCGGGTGAAGAAGCCTCTGCTGCAATAACTGCCATGGATGGGAAGAAGCTTCATGGGCGCTTGGTTAGAGTTAATTATGCAAATGATCGTCCTTCAGGCTTTGGTGGTGGAGGTTATGGCGGTGGTGGCAGTTATGGTGGTGGTGGAGGTTATGGCGGTGGCCGCGG
>NW_021519797.1:0-289 GCF_001605985.2 Dendrobium catenatum | reverse complement strand
AATAATAAAGAACACACCAGATTTATAGTGGTTCGGTTCAACCTGACCTACGTCCACTCCTCGGAGGCAACCTCTTAGTATTGCACTAAACCTTTAAGGTCTCTCCTTTAAGTCTCATAACTAGGAAGAGAAGCCCTTATAAAATCACTTCCACCTTCCCTGGTGCGGCAAAGTAGCTGGTCCCTTTAACACCAAAGAGATCTTTTTCTTCCCAAAACTTTCGACAAGATGAACCTTAAATTTGATGGTACAAAGGTGTAAGCTCACCGGAGCAACTGTATGAAATCCC
>NW_021519796.1:0-225 GCF_001605985.2 Dendrobium catenatum | reverse complement strand
GACCAGTCATCCTGTAGCACTGGCCAAAGTGTCGTCATCCACAGCTCTGGCACACAGGTGTCGTACTAACAGAACCAGAACTCATCGTACTAGTAGCAGTACCAGACGACCCTCCACTCCTCCTGGAGTCGCCATATCCCGAACCAGATCCAGATACAAATCTCCTCTTCCCAGAGGAACCACTGCCAGATGCCTCGCCTCCAAACCTCTTCCTACTCGCAGTCC
>NW_021519795.1:0-864 GCF_001605985.2 Dendrobium catenatum | reverse complement strand
ATGATTCTGGTAGAGACAGAGATAGAGAGAAGAAAATCAGGTACGATGATTCGAAAGGATCTGCATCGGGATTTGTATCGCGATCTGCATCGGTAGTATCGTCTGGTAGTTCTGGAGAGTGCATTCACTGTGGTAAACGACATGCAAGTCGGTGCTACCTATTAACGGGACAGTGCTTTCACTGTGGACAGCAAGGGCACAGAGCAGTAAAATTGTCCTCAGAAAAGATTGGGTGGAAGGACTGATTCTGGCACGAGTACAGGACAGCAGAGGACTATTGGCTCGAGGGCTTACAGTGAGAGATCAGGTAATCGGATGATTGATAGAGCTGTCAGAGATCAGAGAGAGACAGTTGCACCACGACCTCCTGCACTTCCTCCAGTGGTGCCACGCATCTACAGTCTACAGAGTTTACATCATCATGAGGATCAGCAACGACCGGAAAGTTCTACTGGTAAGATTGATTTGACTAACCGATTGACATTGACATTTGATCATGCATATTGACATGTGATTGATTGCATTGTGTGTATGTATGAATTTCGACGAGTTTTGATTTGGATTTAGATTTGGATCGATTTGTTTTGCGTTGTTTTTGTCTCGTACCTATAGGGAAATGTCGGGATTACATTTTTCTAAGGTGGGGAGATTGTGAGACCTCGTTCCCTTACTATTCCTCTCTAGATTGGATTTTCCTCCCATGATCGGCCGGGACGATATTAAGATCGGCCAGGGCGATCAGTGTACTGAAAACGGTTGTTTCCTGGATCGTCCTGAGGATCGCCCTGTGAACCGTCCAGGCCGATGGATTTTGGTCTGATCGTCCAAGGACGATCTTGCGATCGGCCGGGCCGATCAGCTTTA
>NW_021519794.1:0-482 GCF_001605985.2 Dendrobium catenatum | reverse complement strand
CCAATCCAAATAATACATTAAGTTACTAAAAGAAGTACCTGTACATATTACTAAAGATTGGACAAAAAGATTTTGGACCCAGTGCTAAGTCAAACATCAAGCTACAAGAAAAATTTAACTACAACATTCGAATTAGCACGGGAATTTTCTTTACAAAAAGGTCATACAAAGGCGTTCCCGTTAATTTTCTAATGGGGTCCAAAATAAAACCTCTAAAATTTTTTAGATACCGGCCAAATTATTCAAGAATGAAATGAATAAAAGAACCGGCGGAAGAAAGCTAGTTATAACCTATGACAAGCACAAGTATACTATCGATTAAAGGGTATAAAACATTGCTAAAGATGGAGAGAGGATTGATCCCCATCGGAGTCTCCAGAAAAAACTTGGTGAAGAAAAATATTGTGTCACCACATAGATTTTCATTTCTTCTATTTTGTAACCAAATACTGCATTAAGAATAAAGTACAATCTCGAGAGAC
>NW_021519793.1:0-203 GCF_001605985.2 Dendrobium catenatum | reverse complement strand
GGAGGCCACGTCAGCAATTCGTGGGCAGCAATCGAAGGGCTGCAGTTGAAGATCTATGGGCAACAATCCGAGGGATGCAGTTAGAGATCTGTGGGCATTAATCCGAGGGCTTCAATTGGTGATTCATGGGATATGATTATTATAATTAATTAGATTAAATGTCTTTCCTTTTTTGTTTATTCTCCTAGAATATATATATATAT
>NW_021519792.1:0-218 GCF_001605985.2 Dendrobium catenatum | reverse complement strand
ATTCTTCCTTGGATAAGAGAATGAATTTCCTTCTCTTATACTTGCGATATAATCCTGGATTAAAAAAAAGAGCAATCATGTTAAGGTTTTAAAGAAAGTGAAGCCTCTTGTTAAAAAAAATTCAAAGGATGCAAAAGTGCATTAAAAAAAAATTTTTAAAAAAAGAAGCGCAAAGTGCGCCAAAGAAATAAAAAGGTGTGCAAAGCACGTCACAAAAA
>NW_021519791.1:0-305 GCF_001605985.2 Dendrobium catenatum | reverse complement strand
TTCTCTTGTCGATGAAGAAGACCCGGATAGTGGTGAGAATAGAGTCCTTGATGCCCCACAAGAGTTTGAAGATGACATCACTTCTGCCATGGACAAACTATATGAGGTTCACTTAGGCAATGAGTCAGATCATAGGCCTATCTTTTATAGTGCCCTACTATCTGACTCAGAGGCTCAAAAATACATCAAGTTGTTGTCAGAGTTTAGAGACTATTTTTCTTGGAACAACACTGAGACGCCTGGTCTAAATCCAGAGGTAGCAGTCCATAAATTGGCCATTAAGTCTGATGCAGTCCCTGTTAAAC
>NW_021519790.1:0-211 GCF_001605985.2 Dendrobium catenatum | reverse complement strand
TCTCTCTCTCTCTCTTGCTCTCCCTCTATCTCTCTCTCTTGCTCTCTCTCTTGGTCGCTCTCTCTCTCTCTCTCTCTTGCTCGCTCCCTTGCTCTCTCTCTCCCTCTCTCACTCTCATGCTCTTTCTCTCTCCGAAGTTCAGCTCTCTCTCTCTCTCTCTTGCTCTCTTTATCTATTTGTCTTTCTCTCTCTCTCTCTCTCGCTCTCTCTC
>NW_021519789.1:0-344 GCF_001605985.2 Dendrobium catenatum | reverse complement strand
GCCTGCGTAAGAGTACCGGGCCTTGATTGCCTCCTCCAGTATTTAGACTCTTGCCGGATTCCCCCAATGGGAGTGAACTGGAGCCTGTGTAAGAGTACTGGGCCTTGATCGACGCCGCCCAAAATTTTTTTATTTTTGCCAGTCCGACTTCTCCTAACTTCGTAAGAGAAATTTTGGAACCGACTAAATAGAGGTGGTGCCTTCTCCCTAGCCCCCAAAGGGGGTATTTATAGTTTTTTCAAAAGAGGTTTGAGGGCCAAATTTTTGAAATTTTAATTAATTTTTGGAATTTTTTAATGCCCAAAAAATTAAATAGTTTCCTATTATTGAAAAAAATGGAATAG
>NW_021519788.1:0-1151 GCF_001605985.2 Dendrobium catenatum | reverse complement strand
TATAATATTTATAGTTCTTGAAGATATTATCCTGCTTTGTATATCGCTAGAAAAATGGTCTATGTTGGGCACGAATCTTGATGTTTATTTGAATTTGAAACATTCAACCTTAAATTCATGATAATTTGAACTCCGATTTCAACTATTAATTGAACTAGATGTCTCGAAGACACACCCAATGATATAAAAAATGGTCCAATCTGAGTTCAAATGAGCCCATATCAAGCACTTGAATTGTAATTGAAAAACTTTAAGACATTAATTAGGTGGCCAAAAAATTCCAAATCTTACAAGCTTATAGTCAACTTATAGTCACATTGAGCTTCTCAAGGATACAAAAACAACAAGTCCAACATCACTTAATTTTGATAACATTAAGACACTTAAATACTGAACAAATATTTTGTGCTCAAAGGAATCAATCTGAGTCTCAATATTCTCAATATTTAAGGGGAATGCTATTATAAATCTATAAATAAGTCTTTTCTCTCCACATGAAGGGGGACTGTGATGCAGGGCATGTTAATGAAGATATGTCATAGGACATTATATCCTCTTAACAAACTTCTGCTTACCACTATCTCTATTACTATTTTATATTTTTACCGTACTAGGTAACATTTTTACAAATATTCTCAATTATAGTATCTCTCTAGAGGAAGGATTAGGATATATACCGTAGTAACATGTATAGAGACAACTTTTGAAACTTTTTGCAAAACATAGAAATACAGGAGTTATTTCTGTGGTATCTTTGTTTTCTCCGGTCTCCTGTTTCCTCTGGTTTTGGTGTCATTTTATACAGGTGATTGGCATTCCATTTGCAACAGACTGAGGGATAGAGCTTGAGATTTAAGAAAGCTCAAGAGCTTGAGATTTAAGAAAGCTCAATGGCTCTAACAATATAAAAGCTCCACCTAAGAACCACTGTCTGACAACCATATAAAAGTCGCACCATCTCATGAATACCCCCATCGAAACATGACATGATAGCTGCCACTTGAACACCACTTGTTTGTTACCGTTCAACCAACTCCTAATCGCCACTGTTGAAATGATGCATGACCACGACAGTCAAAACACCACCCGGCCGCTACCATCGGAACACTATCCTTAGGGGTGTCAATTTTGGGTCACGGGTCGGGTTCGTG
>NW_021519787.1:0-239 GCF_001605985.2 Dendrobium catenatum | reverse complement strand
TCTTTAAATATAATTTTTGTAGGGAAATAGAATAAAAATAGTTGCAAGTAAACAAATTTCGTTCGTCTCATCTTTCTATTTTTAGATTGGGACATTTTTTGACAGGCTTTGTGCTATTTATAGGAAGATTTTTTACTCATAATAGTTTGAAAAATCGTGTTTTTTTTTTCGGTTAAGAGCATTTAGGTTTTGTCCCATATATCTTATTGTTATTGAATATATATATATATATATATATA
>NW_021519786.1:0-274 GCF_001605985.2 Dendrobium catenatum | reverse complement strand
GTGGTCCGACGGAGGTTAGAATCTCAAGTGGTGGTTCGACGGAGCTCAGGATCTCAGGTGGTGGTCCGGCGGAGCAACGACGTCAGGCGGTGGTCCGGCGGAGCAACGACGTCAGGCCGTGGTCCGGCGGAGGTGAGGTCCTCAAGTGCTGGTCCGGCATAGCTCAGGGCCTCAGGTGATGGTCTGGCGGAGCAACGACGTCAGGCGGTGGTCCGGCGGAGGTGAGGGCCTCAAGTGGTGGTTTGGCAAAAGTCCGACGGTGGTCGTGGAGGAG
>NW_021519785.1:0-297 GCF_001605985.2 Dendrobium catenatum | reverse complement strand
TTACAATCTACTAACTGATACGAGCCTCCTTCGTAGATAGTCTCTATAATAAAGGGTCCTTCCCAAGTAGGTTCAAATTTGCCTCCCAACTTTCGATGGGCTAAGATAGACCTCCGAAGGACCAACACCAAGTCTCCTTCTTGGAAGGTCCTAGGTCGCACCAGCTTATCATGGGCTTGAACCATATGGGACTTATATAACTCTAAACTTTGTTGAGCTTGGAGACGTTGCTCTTCAAGGCCTTCGAGTTCTTCCAATCACAGTTTTGCATTTTGTTCATTTATGATTTGATTTTGA
>NW_021519784.1:0-1024 GCF_001605985.2 Dendrobium catenatum | reverse complement strand
ATGAAAAATTTACTGCATTCAAAACACCTATAGGGGTTTTATGTTACAAAGTCATGCCCTTTGGACTTAAAAATGCTGGTGCAACTTACCAGTGAGTTATGACCAGAATCTTCGATGATTTAATCCACCAACAAGTGGAATGTTACATCGATGATTTGGTTGTCAAAAGTCGTTAAAGGGAAGACCACCTTCATGATCTGAGAATCATTTTTGAAAGGTTCTGCCGCTATAACCTAAAGATGAACCCCTTGAAATGTTCTTTTGGAGTTACTTCAGGGAAATTCTTAGGGTTCGTAGTGAGACACCGAGGTATAGAAATTGATCCTTCCAAAATAAAAGCCATCTTAGATATGCCACCTCCTAAAAGTCTAACCCAATTAAGATCTCTTCGAGGTATGTTAGCATATCTAAGAAGATTTATTTCTAACTTGTCTGGTAGGTGTCAACCATTTGCTGCTTTATGTAAGAAAGATGCTCGATTTCATTGGGATGAAAAGTGTCAGAACGCTTTTGAAAACATAAAACAGTATTTGTTAACACCTCCAGTCCTAGCAGCTCCTATTCCGGGAAAACCCTTAATACTTTACACCACAGCTTTGGACAATTCTCTTGGCGCCTTGTTAGCCCAAACTAACGAGGAAGGAAAAGAGAATGCACTTTACTACTTAAGTAGACGACTCTTACCAACTGAAGCTAATTACCCACCTATTGAGAAACATTGTTTAGCCTTAATTTTTGCCGCCCAGAAATTAAGGCATTACATGTTAGCTCATAAAATCAATCTCATTTCTAGAGTCAATCCACTCCAATACCTGATGACTTGTCCAACATTATCAGGACGTTTGGCAAAATGGTCAATGTTCTTACTTCAGTTTGATATCACGTTTATACCCTTACGTGCTATCAAAGGTCAAGCCGTAGCTGACTTCTTAGCAACACACCCAATCCCTGCTAAGTCCCCTCTAAATGATGATCTCCCTGATGAAAAAATTATGAGTTTAGAGGAGCAGGAAGGAAATACCTG
>NW_021519783.1:0-218 GCF_001605985.2 Dendrobium catenatum | reverse complement strand
GTTTGTGTTGGAGACAGATGCTTCAGGCTATGGATTGAGAGCAGTGTTGATGCAGAACCATAGAGCCATAGCTTACTTCAGTCAGATACTGTCGTCCCGGGCTAGGCTGAAGTCGGTATATGAGAGAGAGTTGATGGCTATTGTACTGGCCATCCAAAAGTGGAGACCTTATTTATTGGGTAGACACTTTATTGTCAGAACTGATCAGAGAAGCTTGA
>NW_021519782.1:0-249 GCF_001605985.2 Dendrobium catenatum | reverse complement strand
TGAGATTAATGATTTTAATAGATATGCATATGAATGTTGATATGATTGCTCTGCATTGTTCTCATATTGACTATTGATACTGAAAGACAAGTGGAAACCTGGTTGAACATTGGTTGGAGATTGACTTGACCTGTACAGGATGGTGGGCCGACGGGCTTTCCTTTAAACCATTGACCATTGATATATCGATTGGGAGTTATAAGGAGATTTAAATGCCGACGGGCACAGAGTGACGACTCTTATTGAAAC
>NW_021519781.1:0-297 GCF_001605985.2 Dendrobium catenatum | reverse complement strand
CGGTTGGCACAGGGCCAACATTGATAACCAGGTAAAAACCAAAGCGGATACAGATGAGCATGTGATAGCGGCAATGAAGAACAAATGTTCAATGTGAAGACCAGATAAAAGTTCGACGAAAAAAACTGAACGAAGATTCGACGGCGGTTGAGGATCGGAGGTCAGGCGACAATAGCTGAGCAAACGGTGATCAAAATTATGAATATCATTAAAAAAAAGTATTGTTACATATTGTGTTTTGGAGATACAAAGTTTTTTTAATGATTTATATAAGAAGAATTAATTATTATCATGATT
>NW_021519780.1:0-305 GCF_001605985.2 Dendrobium catenatum | reverse complement strand
ATTTAGATCATTAATTCAAAGTCCAGTTCTGACTTGATCCTAAGATCAAGTCCAAAATGAGTCTTCTTTATTATCATCTGAAGTGCAAGTTCCCTTGTAGTTGTTCAAAACTATAATCTCAAGTCAATGTTCTTTGCATTTGTTCTTTTGAATTCAATCAAATCCTCTTATATCTTTTTCAAGTCCAAGCCATGTCGGCTTAATGTTCCAATCAAGTTCTTGTAGTCTTGTTCAAGTTTGATGTCCACAAGTACAAGTTTCAAGTTCTTTGTCATTTGCACATTTCTTTTATTGGATTCAAGTTT
>NW_021519779.1:0-361 GCF_001605985.2 Dendrobium catenatum | reverse complement strand
TTTATTTCTTACAAATTGATTCAACTCTTCTTGCATAGCAATTATCCAAAATTCATCAGAAAGTGTTTGATCAATATTAGTGGGTTCTATAGTTAAAATAAAGGCTGAATGATTGACTTCCTTATTTAATCCATGCCTAATTCTAACACCCTAACTAGGTTCACCTATAATCAATTCCCTTAGGTGGTTTATAGAAAATCTCAAATCTTTAGGCAAAGGGTTTTCTATATCCAAATTCTCTTCCACATTTTCTTCCAAGTTTATTCTATCAATCTTTGGGGAGTTATGCTTAATCTCATCTTCAATAATATTTGGCTCTTCCAAATTTCTAGATTCATTAAATACAACATGTGTGGTCTCT
>NW_021519778.1:0-289 GCF_001605985.2 Dendrobium catenatum | reverse complement strand
ATCTCCTATTAAGATCACATGGAACAAATAGGAACTAAATAGAAAAATTTTCTAAGACCTATTCGTCTGGGACGAAATTAAATATCGTCTGGGACGATTTGCTCTTTGTAAGAATTTCGTCCAAACGAAATTAATTATCGTACAGGACGATTTGCTCTCTGTAAGAATTTTGTCCAGAAAAAATTAATTATCGTACAGGACGATTTGCTCTCTGTAAGAATTTTGTCCAGACAAACCTATTTTCGTCCAGACAATATAACCGACTTATGACAATTTTTCTATATTCGTT
>NW_021519777.1:0-240 GCF_001605985.2 Dendrobium catenatum | reverse complement strand
AGTAAGAGCTTAAAAATCTCATATTTCATTTAAATTGAAAGGGAGTGAGGAACTGGTGAAGTCTGAGAGAGGGAGAAGATTCTTTGAGGGGGGACTCAAGGGAGTGTGATGGAGGATTCCACACGGTTGCTCCGGCAGGCTTGCACCTCAATACTATCGGATTCAGGGCTTGTCTCGAGGGAAGTTCACCAAAGAAGAAGATCTCCTAGGTGTCAAAGGACCCGGCGACTCCGCCGCACC
>NW_021519776.1:0-316 GCF_001605985.2 Dendrobium catenatum | reverse complement strand
GGATGCAGTTTAGGTCTCCATACTAAGTATGTCCTACAGTGAATTGTGCATGTGCGGGCTATGTTACCTAACTTGTCACAAGAGAAACACCTAACACCAAGAAATGGGTTTACTAATCTATGTGGGTGGTGGTGCCTCTTCCTAAAGTTTTATTATGCATGCTGTGTTGGTGGTTTTCTAGGTTGGCCTGTGAGTGATGCAATATTTTCTTCTAGTTCTTTGATTCTTTGTTTAAATGTATTATTTTGATATGTCAATCCATCGACTTGCCAGAATAATAAATGCTCATTATGATCTATCTCCTTTGCTACTGCCG
>NW_021519775.1:0-211 GCF_001605985.2 Dendrobium catenatum | reverse complement strand
CTCGTGCAATCAATTTTTAATTCATAATTAATGTCAAGTTTATTGGGCATAATTAACCATAACTTTTTAAATAGAAGGGTTAATTAAAAATTATATAGTTTCAATTTTTTTCTTAGATGTATTAATCACAACTTATAATAATCATTAATCAAATGTTAAAAAAAAAAATTTAGAAAAAAAAGTTTGTTAGGAAAATTATTAGTGAGGCTAA
>NW_021519774.1:0-655 GCF_001605985.2 Dendrobium catenatum | reverse complement strand
TATCATTGATATCATTAGCATCCACGTAATGGATGCAATCAGCTTCAGGTTCAGGGGACCTTTTCTTTTTAAAGCATTTCTCTATTAAAATTACACTTTCAGGGTTAAGGATTGGAGAGGATAAAGGTTGACGGGGATGGCCAGAAATCGGTCCAAGTGGGGAGTTATGTGGGATCAAACCAACAGAAGGCCCAATAGAGGGTCGGCCATCATGGTTAGGTGAAGACCTACAGGGTGGGGCAGCAACCCTGATGTTACTGATGGGTGGGTGGTCTCGACCATAGTAATGTCCAAGACTTGTCCCAACAAAAGAGGTAGGGTGATGCTCTAGATGACGGTCACTAGTAGAGGGTCGGTATTTCAAATTAAGTTCTCGTCTCATGTCTTTCCAATTAAGGTACTCACCGCGAGACTCTTTATGATCTTCCAATCTTGCCCAAAATTTAAGAGCCTGACCTTTGAGGTGAGATTTAGCAATGCTAATCTGGTGGGATTCAGGGATATGACATGATTCAAAATAGTCATCTAGTTGTCTAGCCCAATCCCTAAAGTAGTAAGGGTCCGAGGAGCCATCAAAGGTAGGTAAACGGTAATGTGACTCTAAGTGAGGTCGTGGATTCTTAGGCTCAGGTCTCGGGTGATAAGCTGAGTGGGG
>NW_021519773.1:0-361 GCF_001605985.2 Dendrobium catenatum | reverse complement strand
TGAATCAGCTAGGGTGTGGTATTGAAGGGGCCTTATATGTATAATCCAATATAAAGAGCCAAATGCTTAATCATCATATACACTACAACATAAATATGGCATGCATGTTCAATTAAATTCCATCTACGTTCGCATTTTCTTAACGTAGAATAGTCCAAGGATCTAGCATACTTATAGAACAATTTCAAGTCACATTACAATATTGCATGAAATCATGAAGATATTTGGTTTCCCAAATTGATGCAAGAAGAGATCAAGAGCACAATTTGATGAGTTAACGTGTCCTTCAATCAATATAAGATATTTTGACCTCATACAAATAGTATTTTCAGACTACAAAATAAAAGCTAATTAATTTGAA
>NW_021519772.1:0-339 GCF_001605985.2 Dendrobium catenatum | reverse complement strand
ATAAAAATTTATCATGTCATACAACAGATCACTGAGGAGATTTATCAAACTATCATTAGGTTCTATAGGCCTAACTGCTTAATTACATATTTGAACATCAAAGGCTTATATTAGGGCCATCAAATCTCAATTAGACACTAACCATAGGATCACCCAACCTTCACAACCAAAGCTCACAAAGTAATTAATACTAAGATATCTCCCAACTTAGATTAATTATTCTAGCTAAAGAAAACCAGAAAAATAAACTAAAATCATTCTATTTTATTCAAACAAGAATATTATCATCTTTCCTCTTACAAATTTTTTCCAAATAAAAAAAAAATAGAAAATTTAAAT
>NW_021519771.1:0-247 GCF_001605985.2 Dendrobium catenatum | reverse complement strand
ATAGGAGTACCCATGTACGTAGATGGAAATTCTTTCAGATGTGGAAAATGTGAGTTTGTACGTGTTTGTATAAGATTGAATCTTGAGAACAACCTTCCTAAAGGTGTATGGATTGATGGCATTGCTAGAAGATTTTTTTGGAAAATTGAGTATGAGAAGATTGATATGCTCTATTTTTATTGTGGAAAGGTGGGGCATGATAAGGTCTTATGTCCTGAAATCAAAAAGGTTGATGTGGCTTCAAAGG
>NW_021519770.1:0-477 GCF_001605985.2 Dendrobium catenatum | reverse complement strand
AGTCCGTTTCGGGTCCGATTTTTGGCCCGGACTGTCCGATTCGGACGTTTTTGGGGTCCCCGGACACGTTTTTTGACGTTCCAAACTCGATTACGACACTTTCGTAACTCAACGGGTCCTCTATGGTGAAGTTCGAGCAAGATGTTAATTTTTGGAACGTATTTTTTGGTGTTTAGACCAATACAAATTGTCGACGCATGTATTTTCGGACTCCTGGTGCTTCGACATCCGAAAATAGGGGGGCAACTGATACGTCATGCAAAAATTATATTGATTGGGCACGAATCTCGAGGCAAAAAGCTAGCCGAAAACTTCAAAAATTAAATCTGGGAGCACCCGAACTCCGATTTCAGCGAGCTTATAGTCAAACTGAGCGTCTCGGAAATACGAACCCATCGACACTAAGATCAACCCAATCCGAGCCAAAATGAGTCCAAATTAAGGGCTCAAAGCACTGTTGGAAGGTTCAAACTGCAA
>NW_021519769.1:0-263 GCF_001605985.2 Dendrobium catenatum | reverse complement strand
ACGATCAAGATTGGGCCTGGACGATATTCATAATTATGCCTTAATTAATTAGACAAATTAAGGAAGTAATTAAGGATGATTGATACAATCATATCGTCCTGGACGATCACAGGATCGTCTAGGACGATCTATTCAAAAACCTTAGTTACTCCTGGATGATTAATATCGACCAGCACAAATTCAGGGCGATGCTCTAGATGATTTTCCTCTGATTTGAACTGATCAGCCTGGACGATCATGATATTGTCTGGGATGATCATGCC
>NW_021519768.1:0-270 GCF_001605985.2 Dendrobium catenatum | reverse complement strand
GCCATCATTTAGGACTTTACATTCATTAGTTTTAGCTTAACGAAAAACATCATTACATACATTCATTCAAACAACTCCAAAATATTTCTTTTACACTGCATTATATCCAACCAAACAGTTTTTTTTTTACCTAATTGATGCATTTTTCTTTGTTATATTTGTGAAAAATATTATGTTAGGACATTCTATGTATTTTCGTCAATTTTTTTTTAATGAGAGAAGTGTTTTTGAAAAAAAATAATATATTTTTTTTAATGTTTTAAGGTCTAT
>NW_021519767.1:0-320 GCF_001605985.2 Dendrobium catenatum | reverse complement strand
AATTATAAATCATTCAAATAGCAACTATTCAAACACTATCATCCTGGCCGATACAAAATTGTCCAGGATAATGTTTTTTGCATAAAGATGGCTGTTTTAATGAGGATGCCCTAATTAGGGTTTCTGCTTTTGAACAGATCATCCCGACCGATATAAATAACATCCAGGACGATGTTACAAAAAATAGTAAACTCTAGGGAACAGTCAAAAACTTTTATACGTTACAAAGCATTAGGAGCCACAATAAATATAATAGACTCAATAAAGGAAAAAGGGTACAAACTGACTCTGACCTAGTCTACCCAATCTTGAGCTGATTA
>NW_021519766.1:0-5487 GCF_001605985.2 Dendrobium catenatum | reverse complement strand
GTTCGTGCAGGTTGTTAGACCTAATAGAAATGTCACCGGGCTAATCAAGAGGGGGTGAATTAATAATTTAAAAAATCTCTTTGATTTTAGAAAACCATTTTAAGATATTTTACTCAATGATTTTGAAGTATGCGGTTGTTTGTAGAAATAGATTTTCACAAAATATTTTTCAACCACAGTAAAAATAAAGTGCGGAAAATAAAAATGAAGTAAAAAATAAAAGAATAGAAGAATACCATATTTTATAGTAGTTTGATCCAACCAGACCTACGTCTACTCCCTGGAGACTCATTCTCCATGTAGTGCACTAAATACAAGTGACTCCCTTTTGCTCCCACAGCAAGGCGGAGAAGTCCTTACAAAACCTCTCTTTCACCAACCCGGTGCGGCAGAGAACCATCGTCCTTTTTCACCCTCCTGCTGCAGAGTACCGTTATCCTTTTTCACTCTCCTGGTGAAGGTAGAGTACCGTTGTCCTTTTTCACCCTCTTGGTGAAGGCAAAGTACCTGATATACTCCAAAGATCTTCTCTCAAGAGTCTTCAAAATAGTATGGCAGAGTTTTGAAAAACAACCAAGAGATCCTCATCTTTGCTTGTGAATCCCTCACAATCTCTTCTTACAAGATCTCTCACTTTTCACTCCCAAACACTTTCCCAAATCACTCTCTTTTTCCACTCTCAAGAGAAATTCACAAAAAATAGATCTCTAAGTCAATTTCTATGACTTATTATATAGAAAACACATAAAAAATCATCTATAAATTGAATTTTCAAAGTGAAAACGAGTCAGATCGTACAGTACAATCTTGGATCGTCTGTACGAACAGTTCAAAAATCATGGGACGCTTTGGTAGAAACATTATTTCATACACTTTGTCGTCTGTACGATTTACAGATCGTTTGTACGAACAATTAAAGTTTGTCTAGATGATCTGGTATCAAGCTTATTTCGTATACTGTCAATCGTCTATACGATATTTAGACTGTCTATACGAACAGTTAAAATTTGTCTGGACGATCTGGTATGAAGCATATTTCGTACACTGTCGGTTGCATGTACGATATTTAGATCGTCTGTACGAACAGTTAAAATTCTTCTGGACGATCTAGTATGAAGCTTATTTCGTACACTGTCATTTGTCTGTACGAACCAACACCGTGCAGTACAGATATGGTTAAAATAATTTCAATTTCAATTTTAATTCTCCCCCTATGTGTGTGTGCACAGTTACCTAATTACAATTACACTTTCTCGGACTCAAGAAAATAAAAATTACTGACTTTATTACATGAAATTTTATTCTACTCTATCTTGAAGTTTTCAGCAGTCTGGAATATGATTTTTCTAAAATGTTAGCGCACACAAAAACAAATAGACATATATCCAATATATGTTAGCAAAAACAATAATAATATCATAACAATAATATTTTGTTATCATCAAAAAATTAAGTCCGTATTCTTGGTGATTACCTTGAGCCACCAAGCGGGCTTTGTATCAAGAAATCGTACCGTCTGTATTTTTCTTTGAATTATAAGTCTATCTATAGCCCAAGATGGGTGAGTTGGGAGGAGGGGGGACCAGCTTCCACGTACCCTGTTGTTGGAGAGATAGGAATTTAGATGCCATTGCCTCTCTCCAATGGAGATGCTTGCTGGCTTCGGCATGGGTGATGGGATCAAAGCTCAGGGAGGAATGTAGATTGAGAATTTGGCAGGGTTTGAGAGTGCCGGTGATGTGAAACATATGTGAATGGAGGGTGAATTAGGAACTTGCACGCTTAATCCAAAGAACAATATTATTTAAAAGCTTTAAGTGATAAAATGACGAGATAAAACAAGAGAGCGGTGTCATAAGTTTAGGCTAAGTCACATATATAAAAGTTAAAACCACAAAAGTAATCAATTACTCTTAATGTTGCATGTGAGATAGGTTTCAACAGTGAATCCCTACACTAACAACAAGACTAGTCACTACAAGATGATCCATCATTCAACTCATTAAACTCTAGGATTAAGCGGAGAACAACTGACAAGATTTCTTATGAATCAATTAAACCACAAAATAAAGTAACGATAGAAATAAAGGATTAGGGAAAGAGTTCACCAATTTCAAGCAGTAACGGTGGATGACCTCAAATCAGCCACCTCTTTAATCTACGAGATCTGGACAGCAGTCTGGAATAAGTATGGAATTCTGGACAGTGGTTGGGGCCTCCCGGGTGAGGGTGTGGTGTAAGGAAGCATGCAGAATTGCTGGACAGCAGCTACGATGTCATCCCGGACAATTATCCTTGCTAAATTTGATACTAGTGGACAATGGACTGCAATGGTGGTCTCTCCAATTCACTGGACAGCATTTGTAATGGCAGAAAACCTGTAACAGCCCTTGGAGGGCTTCGGGACAGCAATCGGGGTGACTTCAGGTCACAGAACAGTGAGGAAACTGGGTTGGTTCTTCGTGGCAGCAAGCTGAGAAGGGGTAGACCAGCAAATTGGACATTTAGGACAGCTGGAACGTGGAACTCTTGTGCAGGAATTTGGTGGCTGCATGAGGCATTTGGGAATTTTCCATTGGCACTTTTGATAGGAATTAACTAGTGAACAATAGGGAAGGGGGCGGGTGGGGAAAAGCAAGAACTAGGTTGGGAAATTATTTATTTCAGATTTCCTAATTTTAATTTGGACTTTGTAATTTCAATTTTTTTAAATTTGAAATTTAGGCTTAGGAGGGAAATTAAGAATTAATGAGGCCTTATTTGAAGCCATGAATTAAGCTCCTAATTAAGGGGAGGAGTAATGGGTGGCCATCCGTAGGGAAAGAGAGAAGATTTGATTAATTAAGTGGGGCCCACGCATTAATCAAGATTTTAAAGAAAAATCTGAATTAAATTTTCGATATTATATGAAAGGAAAGTTTCCTAATTAAAATGCTATTAACTGGGAACCGTTTGAATTTCAAATTTGAATTTAAACTCAATTAAGAAGCTTGCCTAAAATCTTGGATTTATTTTAGGAAAGTCATCAATGCCTCTTGGAAAATTTGAATTTTCAAATTTGTGATTCCAAGAGGGAGGGCCGGCGGCTAGAGATGTGGAGAGGGGAGGATGGGAGGAGGAAGGCCGGCGGATGGGTGGTTGGTGGGCGGTGGCCGGCGGCTTGGGCGGCCCAAGGAGGCCGGCGGTAATGGGGATTTTGGGTAGGGAAAACAATAGCTCGGAGAAAGAGAAAATCTTGGAAAAAATCAAGGAAATTACTAACCTCAAGTGTCTCTTCCTCAAGAACTCACAAAGAGATCCTTCTCCTCTCATGAACTCACTAAGAGATCAAATAAGTAGAATAAGCTTTCATTAACAATTCATCATCCCCATACAATACATGAGGCCTCCTATAAATAGGTCAAAAGAAACAAAAACTAAAAGACATAAATGCCCTCGGGGCTACAATATCAAATGACCACCTCTATGGGTAAAATGGAAAAACAGGAAAACAAAATAAACTAGTACATAAGACACAAAAGAAAATAATAAACTCCACATCATAGCCGTCAATCTTCTGATGTCCTCATCAGCCGGTTTTAAGTCTAATATTAGATCATGGAGGAGAGTAGGATGGTGGAGGAGGAATAGGTAATTGGGGGGAAGGAACAAATGGAATAGTTTGTTGTTGGAGGAGGTAGGATAGGACTTGCTACTGAGAGAAGGAACAGACTGAGGAGAAGTCAAAAAAAAGAAGAAGTCAGACGAATGAAACGAGGGGGAATAGGAGTAGATTGATCGAGAAACGAAAGATAGTGATTGGCTTTGAATAGTTTTGTGATTTGGAATTTCCAGGACGGATAGTTTTCACCTGAGAGAGCAATGGGAACAATGTTATTGATATTTGAAATCAAGAACTTTAAGGATGATGGAATTGCCGGTCATTCCCTAACTTCTTCGCCGGTAGTCGTGGACAAGGGTCAGCCCATCAGTGAAATGGAGGTTGCGAGCCAATCGGCTCTGATACCATGAAAGCTGAGACAAGACAGTGAAGAAAGACCAAAGGAAGAAGATGACAATGGAGAAATGCTTCGTTATGTTTGAGAGAGCCAATACAGAGGTTTATATAGAACTAGGTGGTGTGTGTTGTGCATGTGGCAGCATACTATTGGTAGAGTCAGTTACAAATATCTTTATACAAGAATCTGTTATGTCTTTTAGGTTGATGCAATAGATGAAACAATAATAAGATCTCAAAAGAACTGGATAACTGAAGCTTTCAACTTATAAAATTAGAAACAAGTAAATCTGAAAGTGCATATTTGTTGAAAGCACAAAAAAGTGAGGAGCACTATGAGTTTATAAATATTTTCTTTTATCTGAATTTATATAGTGTAAAACATGCTTATGATGACAGCACTTATATTAACAGAATCTTCCCTCTAATATTATGACCATTTTATAAGATTCAGTTCATTACTGAAAGTCATTACATCTATAATTACTTCAATTCAGCAATTGTTATGATGAGAATTGAAAGGATACTCCGAATCTTATTTTTTGGTAGAAAAAAGCAGCAAAATGGTACTTACGAAGAGTTATCCAAGCTAGAAATCAGCTCACCAGGTTCTTTCTTTTCAGCCTTGGAGCCTATTTGCAAATAAACAAACCATAAGAACATGACCATAATGCATGTCTACAAAGAGAAATGCCTTCAAATCAAACATTTATCAAACAAAACAGTAACTTGTTAACAATATTCAATAAAGCTACCATCTGTTGAAGACTCGGGGATGTATTTTGCCAGTCGATATTTCTACATGGATACAGAAATAAGGTTAGGCAAAGAAACAATAATTTTAAAAACTGGCATTGCGAAGAATGCTTGATCATATTGAATCCCAGTACCTGCAAGTGACTCTTCACATGGTATATGGTTAATCCTGGCACGGACATTACTTTAAGGACACCTTTCGGAGTGGCTCCTGTTCAAAAAGAAGTTATCTTATACTGCAAAGAAATCGGTCAAAATATAAATAAAAATCTAACTAAATAGGTGAGATATCTTATATCTATATAAAATGATTATTTTGTTTATCTATTCATTTCTTCTATAAGGATCAAAGGAAAGAAGGTAAAATATCATTTATGGCTAAGCTACAACAATGATTAACCATTTTAGTCTTAGCTATCTCATGTGTTCTTACAAAGATGATTCAAAATAGTCCTTATGTTGGACTATTTTGGATTGAATTTAAGGAGTTATGGAGGGACTACTAAGTATAAGATTTCATGAATCAAAGAATTATATTTGACATATTATATACTATGGGACTAAAATGGCCCCCTATAAATAGTTGATGGACCTTCTTCTCTCTTAATAAATATAAATTTCCTCGGTGGAATAGGCTAAAGAAGCAAAGTTTACAATATATACTACCAAAAAACAAATAAATAAATAAAAAACAGGCTCTCACAGCAACCATAATGAACTACCCACGACCAGAG
>NW_021519765.1:0-313 GCF_001605985.2 Dendrobium catenatum | reverse complement strand
TTTGGATTTTGAGATTTTGGATTTTGTGGAGTTTTTGGGTATTTTAGGTGGAGCTATGGACTTTTGATATTTTGGAGACATTTGAAAATATTTGGGAACCCCTCCGGTTGAGATATGCATTCAACACGGCCATCATCGGGGTGTTTGGAGTCATTTCAAAATATTTTGAATTTTGTAGATGAACCTTGTCGACTCTGTCGAGTTGTTGACAGAGGATCGGATTTCGTAGGCTTCGTGCCCTTATTAGTGAATTCATATTGTTGTAGGCCTTGAAGACCTAATATAAATGTTTTAAAGCAAATATACCGGTCGC
>NW_021519764.1:0-227 GCF_001605985.2 Dendrobium catenatum | reverse complement strand
TCAAATTGGATGTGATTGACATAAATGCATGAAATTGATGTTTACTGAATTTTAAATTTCTTATTTTTTGCTTGTTGTTGTTTTTTAACTCTTTTATTTGTTTTAGATTTGTTTGTTTCACTTTTACTTATTTTTGTTTAGTTTTTTTTTCATTTTCTCGTGATCACTGCTGAAATAATATTTTATGTCTTATTTTTATTTTTGAAAATTTGTTGTCATTATTTTGA
>NW_021519763.1:0-361 GCF_001605985.2 Dendrobium catenatum | reverse complement strand
TTCACTCAATTTGGGTTGAGTGGAAGAGATTACTTAGATTTTGAGTCTAAGAAGGGTGTCCAACATGTAACTTTGGGCTACATGTTGAGGAATTTTTCTTAGCTTTTTGAGCTAAGAAAAGAAAGGTAGGAATTCAACATTTAGCTTTTGGGCTAAATGTAGGAAAACTTCCTCTAGCTTTTGGAGCTAAAGAGGGGGGGAATCTCCTACAACTTTGGAGTTGGAGAAGAGTTGGATCAAACTCATAGCTTTTAGGCTAAGGTTGGGGGGATTCCTTAGACTTTTTGGAGTCGAAAGAAAAGAGGGATGACTTGTGATTTTGGTTACAAGTCATCAAGAGTTATATGAACTTTTTGGTGTC
>NW_021519762.1:0-254 GCF_001605985.2 Dendrobium catenatum | reverse complement strand
ATTCAACAAAATATTTCTTATTTCTTGAACTACCTCCTTAACCGAAATATCCCCAATTGCCTTAGGATCGAGGGGTAGGTATCCTTTGTATTCAGCCATATCGAATAATTCTTCAGAATCCAGGCGGGCAATAATTTCTGTAAATTTTGGATTAGGATCTGGTTGAGACTTTGTATCTGGTTCATCTTCCATTTTTAGATCCTGGTTAATTCTCTCTTCTTTGACTATCCCAGAACTGGTAGTCAAAAGAGTGG
>NW_021519761.1:0-415 GCF_001605985.2 Dendrobium catenatum | reverse complement strand
AAATTATGTTAAGTTATTGACTGATTTTCTTGATCAATTAGATTTCAAAAAACATGTACACACACATGAAGAAAGAAACAGAACTAGAAGGCATATGCAGGAATACCTCTATTGAGCAGACCTCACTAGAAGGAAGAGTTTCATTTTAATTCATCACAACATATCAAAAGAAAAGTTACTAAGGGCATCTCCAACGGAGAATTCCATTTTTCATGGTAAAATACAGCAAAACTTCAAAATGACGTGGTGCTGCTCCAATTGAACGCCATTTTATATGCTTCTGCTAAGGTAACAATCCTTCTCCCTTTCGCGGGTTTTTCCGGTTGAGAGAGCAAAATAGCGTAGGTGAACAATGCAATGTCAATATTGGCGTACGTTCCACTGTTCACCCGCAAGTAAATGGCGGAAGATTTGA
>NW_021519760.1:0-216 GCF_001605985.2 Dendrobium catenatum | reverse complement strand
AAACTCTCCAGTTAATTGTTACGGGATTCTGCTCTTGGACGGGTCTTAATGTGAATACTTTAAAATCCCAATTGCTGTTTAGCAAGGCTACCTCTCATTCTGATAGAAGTCGGGTTAAAGGAATCCTGGGATACAAAGAAACAAAGGAACTCCATTACCTTGGAGTTAAAATCACGCTGAGAAGATTGCTGAAGGCGGATTTTCAAGAAGTACTGG
>NW_021519759.1:0-259 GCF_001605985.2 Dendrobium catenatum | reverse complement strand
TAAAATCTGAAGTTAATTCTCAGATTTTAGTAAGATTTCAGATTTTAGTAAGATTGGAGTGAAAAATTTGAAAAGAGAGTTCAAATTAGGATGGAGTTAAGAGGGGATTTACTGAGCCATTAAAGGAGCTCATTAAAGGGTGGCCGGCGGCATGCTTAGGGGGATTTAGGGTTAGCCAAATTAAAACTGATTGTAATTTCAGTTTTAAATAATTTGGGAGGAAAAAATATTGAGTCCAAATTAGGAGTCCAAAACGGTC
>NW_021519758.1:0-230 GCF_001605985.2 Dendrobium catenatum | reverse complement strand
TAGCTATGGATTAAATATTTGATATCTGATTTGATCTACAATTCTGATTTCTTCTTCTGTTGATGTGATATGTCTGATTCTGTTCTGTATTACGACTTTCCGTACAATTCTGTTCTGATATTCTGATATTATCTGAATTTCTGATTTCTGTACGATTCTGACTTTGTTGATTTAATCCGTTCTGATTCTGATATGTACAATATCCGATTCTGATGTGATCTGTCTGTATC
>NW_021519757.1:0-729 GCF_001605985.2 Dendrobium catenatum | reverse complement strand
CCTAATTGCTTCAAGTCTAGCTACAGGGGCAAAAGTATCCTCAAAATCAATCCCTTCAATCTGATTATACCCCTTAGCAACTAATCTAGCCTTATTTATAATGACTACTCCTAAGTTATTCATTTTATTTTTGAATACCCACTTAGGTCCAATTACACTTTGATCCTTTGGCCTTGTAGTTAATTACCAAACTTTATTCCTTACAAATTGATTTAACTCTTCTTGCATGGCCAAAATTCAAAATTCATCCAAAAGTGCTTGATCAATATTAGTGGGTTCTATTGTTTAAATGAAGGCTGAATGATTGACTTCTTTGTTTAATCCACGCCTAGTCCGTACACCCTCACTAGGTTCACCAATTATCAACTCCTTTGGGTGGTTTTTAGGAAATCTCAAATCTCTAGGCAAAGGGTTTTCTATCTCCAAATTTTCTTTCATATTTTCTTCCAAATTTTCATCCAAATTAATTTTATCAATCTTTTGGGAGTTATCCTCAATCTCTTCTTCTACAACATTTGGATCTTCCAACATTCCAGATTCATCAAAAATAACAAATATGTGGTCTCCTCAATTACTAAAGTTCTTCTATTAAACACTATAAAATTTTCTAACACTTGAGTATCCAACAAAAATTCCTTCATATGATTTTGGAACAAATTTTCCTAAGGTAGATTTTCCATTGTTATGAATAGACACCTTGCAACCAAAAACATGCAAATGAGACAAATT
>NW_021519756.1:0-268 GCF_001605985.2 Dendrobium catenatum | reverse complement strand
TTGCATGATTATTTTCATGCATCAAGTATTGCATTGATATGCATATGAATTGATATTTCTTAGTGTTACATCTTGAAAGTTTGTTAGGGATGTTAAGCCCTATAAAACTGGCACAAGGCTAACTAAGAGGGGGAGGGGGGGATTCATATTTAAAAAATTTCTTTAAGCAAAAAGAATGATTATTGCAAACCAAATTACTACAAAAACAAGTGCAAAAGAAAATAAATGCGGAAGAAGTAAAAATAAGAACACAAGGGTTTATAGTGGT
>NW_021519755.1:0-307 GCF_001605985.2 Dendrobium catenatum | reverse complement strand
ACAGAATTGACTGATGCTGAGAAAGTTGTGCTTCAATTCATCTACAAGCAAAACATTTTCAATCATAAGATTCATGGAATTACCAATTATATCTGCTCCTACCACCTTCTTAGTGGTGTTGTCTCCAAGAGTAACCTTGCCTATAGTCCTGGACTCTAGTACAACAAACTGGCTGGCATCACCAGTCATATGTCGAGAGCATCCACTGTCCAGGTACCACATACTCTCATGAGGCCTTTTGTGAGAGCCCTTCTGCAAAATTACCAAATATTAGATTTAGAAACCCAAGCAGGTTTGGGTTCCTTCT
>NW_021519754.1:0-323 GCF_001605985.2 Dendrobium catenatum | reverse complement strand
TAGATTTATTTATGGATTTCCAACATAAATAAACAGCTGAACAAAATAGATTAGGATGGAAAGCTTTGCTTGATGCAGTTTTTTCTAATCCCCTACAACATTCCAAAAAAGTTACAAAAATAGGAATTTCAAAACCCTATAGATTTAAAATTTGAACAATTTGAACAAGCATAGAGGTGTTAACCACAACATGTTCATAATTTTCTATCTTCATACATCCTCTAGGACATAAATTCCAATCACTTAATCTTTTATATTCCAAGAAATGGAACGTAGGAAAAACATTGTGATGTAACCTCCACCAAAAGACTTCGATCCTTGAA
>NW_021519753.1:0-231 GCF_001605985.2 Dendrobium catenatum | reverse complement strand
TTTAAAAATTCCCAAAGAAAACTAATATTTTCAAAACATGTTTTCAAAATTCCACCAACAGGTACTAAGGTACAAGCTCACCGGAGTAACCGTGTAGAATCCCCCTCCATACTCCCTTGAGTCCCCATCCAAGGATCTTCTCCCTCTCTCAAAGTCCACCCTTTCCTCTCTCCCTTTCAAGCTCTCTTTTCAAGTTTTCCCCAAAAGAATGAAGCTACAATGGCTGCCAAA
>NW_021519752.1:0-222 GCF_001605985.2 Dendrobium catenatum | reverse complement strand
AGAGTCACTAAATGGTTTAGTGAAATTTTTGGAGGGGATGACTTCTGGGAGTGGATGTAGATCATATTTTGATCGAACCACTATAAATTTTGTGTGCTCATTCTAAACTTTTTCTCCTTTCTTCATTTTTTATTGCATTTTAATTTCTTGCAAATTTACTTACTAGTAAATCCAAGTTGTGAATGTTCTTATTCTTTCAGATTCAATTGGTTATGAAATAAA
>NW_021519751.1:0-1688 GCF_001605985.2 Dendrobium catenatum | reverse complement strand
AAAAATTTTCAGTTCTTCAGTCATAAGGTCTGTATCATTCGTCCCAAGATGACAGCTCAGAAAAAATAATTATAACACCGCTTGTGTCCTTCAACGGATGCTAATGGCCCTGGATATTATTATACTGTCCGAAGGAAGGAATGAGTCGAACTCTGTCACTGTTCATCTAGATTGATAGTTTTTATCGTTCATCCCAGGACGATCGGCTCTATGTCGGTTATTCATCCAGACGATATTTATTATACGTCCCAGGATGATTCGGCTCTATCGGCCGGTTCCAGAATTTTCTCCTTGAGTCTCAAAGACCAGCAACATCCGCCCTGTTTATTCTTTTTCTTATCTACTCTCGTGTCGACTCCGTGGAGAGAACGAGGCAGACAGATCACTACCAGACATATCAGCTAATACCGGCTTGCCAAGTCCTCATTCACGAGTTACTAATGTTGAATTTGCAGGAAGAAGGGTACGAGGCGGGACACTTGCTGGCTCGACTCAATGCCAATTATGGCGAATCAACAACAAGTCTAAATCCTCAAGCATGCGTCTCTATCGCAATGCAATGACAGCTTTTCAATCTTGGGTTGTACTGGTACATTTTGACCATAGCCTGGAATGCTACTTCTCTTTTCCTCTCGCCTTCGTTTGCTTTTGTTTTGTGTGATTCTAGAGTCCCTGCCTCTTCTACCTCAAGACGGATAAAGAGACTAACAGTGCGATGTTTTCTTGAGCATGCTCTCAGTCGTGATAATATTATTTTCTGGGGCACGCTGATTTGATTGTTACCAACGAGAGTTTATGTATAATAATTGTTCTCATACCCGAGCTACAAACCCAATATTGTTACGGAGATGAGAATATAGATCGAATACTAGGGGTTATCTCTAGTTAAAGAGTGGCACGCTTAATGTTGTACCAAACTTTTTGACAAATTGAGATAAGCTCGTGATTGATTTACGCAAGGTTGCAGTTGGTGTGTGTGTTACTAAGTTGTTTGCCTCATCAATACGGTATGTATAGGAGTGTCCATACGACGGGAAGAATTAAAGCCCTCGATACTTCTGATGCGCACTCCGTCGACACAAACATCGTCCATTCCACGCCTGCGCCGCGCATTTACTCGATGGTGTCGTGGACAGCTGCCCGCTACGTCGATCTACCTTTATCCGAGCTGCTCCGATACTCACGAGCCCTTGTTCGTTAGATCTCAGCCTCGTTGTGCATGATTCTTGTATAGATGAGCCGCCCATTCTGGTTCACCGCCATAGTTACGCTTGCCCTTGCGGCAGATGCAACTAGAATACAAGAACCGCATGCCTTCGTCAGTATTATAGCAATTTCGATATTTTTGGATTATTTTTTGTGTTTTTCTATAAAGCGTGTCACTTAAGACATTATCATGAAATCGTTTGATGTCATCTTGGTCTTCATGGCGAACATGCTATCTCGCAGCTCTATTCATTCCATTTCTCTTTTGGGAATATATAACTAACCAGATCGTCCTATACCAACCTAGTTCATACTATATGATTAGTTTTTAGAAAAAATATGAATTTTAAAACTTTTCCCCATGTGTGTGTGTGTGCTTAGTTACTCAATTACAATAACACTGTCTTAGACTCAATAAAATGAAAAATACAAACTTTAATTTATAAAATATTTTAAGCTAATCTTGATTTGAAGTCTTCAAC
>NW_021519750.1:0-254 GCF_001605985.2 Dendrobium catenatum | reverse complement strand
CTCGAAAATATAAATTAAATAATTTTAATATTTAATATAATATATTTTGTAATAGAATATTCTCATATAAATTATTTATTTGATTTTTTTTTACAAGGAAGCACTATTTTTAGGCCAGTGTAAATCCCGATCAATCTAACATGCAATCCACATCAATTTACATGAATCAACTTGTTGCGTGTTAGAAAATACGCGGCGGCAGAGTTTGTAAATTCGTGTCCGAGCGTTGCACGTAAGTTTAACACACAAACAGA
>NW_021519749.1:0-232 GCF_001605985.2 Dendrobium catenatum | reverse complement strand
CGGGCATGAATCTCGAGGCAAAATCAAGCTGGAAACTTCAAAAATTAAATTCAGGATCACATGAACTCCAATTTCAGCAAAATTATAGTCAAACTGAGCATCTTAGAAATACGAACCCAACGACACCAAATTCGACTCAGTCCAAGCCCAAATCAGTCCAAATCAAAGACCCAAAGTGTTGTTGGAAGGTTTGAACCACCATTTGAGTTACCAATCGGTTTCCAAATATAAC
>NW_021519748.1:0-278 GCF_001605985.2 Dendrobium catenatum | reverse complement strand
GGTTACCTCATTCAAGGGGACCTCGTAGGCCAAGGGGATGGGGACCTAATCCTGGGCTGACAAACAGGAAGTGCACAAGTCTGTGGACAGTGAACCTATATCTATGTTATCTAACCTAGGATGCCACTCCCATTTTGTATGCATATCAATCTATCTAGAAATATATAAAGGAACACCGGCCTAACCTAAAGCTAGAGTCCGTGTCCTAATGGGTCAATCTAGGTGTGTGTAGTAGGCTGTATGGCTTGGATATATCCTAAATCGGGTAATTGATTAAA
>NW_021519747.1:0-251 GCF_001605985.2 Dendrobium catenatum | reverse complement strand
TTAAATAATAAATTGATCCCTTATATGTTATGCACGACGCCTTTCAAGAAGGCACTAACACATTTAGATTAAGGGATCTTCAAGCCCTTAATAATACACCAACCTTATATAGCATACTCGACTCCTTTTGGAAAGTATGTCACATTGCATTTATAAGACCCCTTTCTCTCTCTAAAAAAACTTTAGGGATTATCAGATGTACACCTGTCTTTCATATAAGATGGATGTTCATTATGAAAGTCCTAGGACTT
>NW_021519746.1:0-672 GCF_001605985.2 Dendrobium catenatum | reverse complement strand
CCAGTCATCCTGAAAGATAAGGCCTACCAAATAGTAGAGAAAATGATCAAACAAGAATACAATACAACTGCAAGACAAGGCTTTCCATATAGCCTAAAACTCAACCAGACTAGTGTTATAAGGGTCCAGATAACAGACAGTCTAAACATCAAAACAAGAAGAAAAGCTATAACCTAAACAAGAACAGAGCAATAGAAGATAAAAAAGAAACAATAAGAGACCCAAGAGAAAACCAGAGAAAAAGTCCCCAGCTAACAACAAAAAATAGGTTCTAACATAAGGTATACCAATTTTATCTAACCTTAAAAGTCCCCGCAAAGGAGTAAGTACCTTAGTAATAGTAAAATCAGACATACAGTACATATTATTCCCCCAATTGGCAAGCTAATTAGCACACCTGTTACCAATCTTAGAACAAGGGAGACATAAAGTTCATAAAAATCAATAAATTCTTAATATCCCTCGCTAGATAAAAAAGAGAGGAGTTGTACACCGAGTCCTTAGCAGCATTTAATAATTGAATACAAAACGTAGAATCAACTTCAATAATAATGTAAGTTAAATCAAGAGAGATGCATAGCCTTGAGCTATAGAGCAAAGCCAAAGTGACAGCTTTGTTAACATCATAATTCTACAAAGGACCAGCAAAAGTCATAATGAAGCGGCCATAAT
>NW_021519745.1:0-1166 GCF_001605985.2 Dendrobium catenatum | reverse complement strand
CTATTTGCAAAGAGCTTAGTTTTTAATGATTTATATAATAGATTAGATACTAAGGAGGGAGAAAGATACATGTATAAGTTAGTCAAACAAAGAAATATGATGAGTAAGGATTTAGTTCAAGTAAAGTGTATTAAGGATGAAGATTAAAAAGTATTTTTCTTAGAAGATGATATTCAACAAATGTGGATGGATATTTTGCTAAATTTTTTAATGAAGATTGTGAAAATACGATTGATTTTAGTGACTTTAGCACCCTAAATGAAAATAAAGATTTTTATATTTATCGGCGTATTAATAAAACCGAAGTTAGACAGGCTTTAAAGAAAATGAGGTGTGGAAAAGCTGCTGGACCTGATGATATTCCAATAAAAATGTGCAAATGCTTAAGAAATGAAGGAATTTCTTGGCTTACTAAACTTTTTAATACTATTTTGAAGACTAAAAAGATGCTAAATCAGTGGAGAATGACTGTGTTAATTCCTATTTTTAAGAATAAAGGTGATGCACAGGAGTGTGTGAATTATAGAGGAATTAAGTTAATATGTCATATTTTAAAACTATGGAAGCGAGTTATGGAGCGTAGGTTGCGGTGTGATACTAATGTTTCTCAAAATCAATTTGGATTCATGCCAGGTAGGTCTATTATGGAAGCCATACATTTATTGAGAGGTTTGATGGAGAAATATAGAGAGAATAAGGAGGATCTACATATGATATTTATTGATTTAGAGAAAGCATATGAAAAAGTTCCAAGAGAAGTTCTATGGAGAGTTCTTGAAAAGAAAGAGCTTAATAATACTTATATTCAAATCATTAAAGATATGTATGTAGGAGCTATTACTTGTGTTCAAACACAAGGTGGTTTGACAAAGTATTTTCCTATTTCTGTTGGATTACATCAAGGATCAGCCTTAGCCCATATCTTTTTGCTTTAGTTATGGATGTTCTCACTAGACATTTGTAAGAGGATGTACCTTAAGTCCATACCTTGGTGTATGCTTTTTTCTGATGCTATTCTTATTTTCAATAATATTAGAGAGGGAGTTGAAGGTAAACATGAATTATGAAGGCCAACCTTAGAGTCTAAAGGTTTTTGCTTGAGTAGATCTAAAACTAAATATATAAAGTATAATTTTAGTAACAATAGACCTAGTGAGGGGATTGTG
>NW_021519744.1:0-865 GCF_001605985.2 Dendrobium catenatum | reverse complement strand
ACCTCACCAAACTTTTAAACCTATGTCAATTGATGCTTTGGATATTCTCTAGCTTACTCATGAGTTAAATCATTTATGTTTGACTTGGTTATACATTAACCCTTGGTCAAACTACATATTCCATATGTTTTATCATACAAATTCCTACCCTATTGCTTTAAAAATTCTCAAATCTATATCATTTACTACCTTCAATATACCTTAGCTTAATATGAGTTAAATCATGGTGGAATGAACCAAGTTTAGGATGATAAACAATATTAAGCTAAGTTATATTCAAAAGGACTAAATGATATAGATTTGAGGTGTCAAACAAGACCTCTCTTAATCCATGACTTAGATTTAATTAGCTTTTAATCTCTCCACGTGTGCTCCAAAGGATGAATCCCCTTTCCACCTCACTAGTCTTAGTGTCATTTGATTATTCTGCTCTGAAACCCCTAGGACACTTGGTAGCATCCTATCAAGCTCCTAAGGATATCTCAGCCATCAAAATGGGTTTAAAGTTATTGAGTTGGCAAAAATAAGTTCAATCTACCCTTAGCAATCTCTCACCATCCTCAAGCTCCGAAGAAGAACACTCAATTTATTTGAACTTTATACAGGCTTCTCTATATTTCCCAAGCCTAACCCACATGTAAAAATCCCATCAAGGGCGATCCTCCGGCCACCTTAGCCTCTAGATCCTCCCAGGATAAAAGCTTCAGATTCAAAAGTTTCGAACATTGAGTTCAGCAAGGAAAAGATATATGGACAATCTACAAGCTCAGAGAATCCAAGATTTTGAAAATCCATCTGTTAGATTTTGTAAAATCTTAAACCCTAGCCTATAACACTTTAGCTCAAATAGCTTTTAATTAAGTTC
>NW_021519743.1:0-957 GCF_001605985.2 Dendrobium catenatum | reverse complement strand
ATCATCTTCATGCCTTGGTAAAAAAAAAAAAACAAACAAACAAATGTGTGTTGTAGTTTATTTTTGTTCTTGGTTCCCTCCTTTTTGAGATGTCAAAAGGGGGAGTAGTCTTAGGATGTTTCTTGCACTTTCGATTCCGTATGTTACACTGCTATTTTAAAAAAAAAAATTCGTAGTGTTTTGCCATCATAAGAAAGGGGGAGATTATTGCAAATTCAAGTATATGAACTATTTTTTGATGATTGGCAAACACTCTTACTTGACTTGGACTGTCTTTTACTACTGACTTTTCAGGAATCAAATATCGGATGGAAAAATGGAGCTAGCTCAAAATGGGGTAGATTAGGATTGAGTCAGTCTGTAATTTTATTTTTCCCCTCTTGAGTCAATTATAATCTTTGGTGTGACTAATGCAAAGTAACCCTACACAATCACACTTGAGAGACTTAGAAAATCTGTTTTTACTCAAATCAGCCAGGACGATATTTACATCATCCCGGACGATCGGGCTTAAAACAAAAAATCTAATAAGGGGTTCTTAATTAAAGAATCTTTCATTAGCAAATCAGCCTGGATGATACTTGTATCAGCTAGGACGATAGGATCAAAAGAGAAAGAAATTGCCTCCATAAACAATTAAGGTATTCTGTATTTTTGGTAATCGGCCAGGACGATCTAAGATCAGTTTGGACGATATTCACAAATTATGCCTTAATTGATCAGACAATCAAGGCAGTAATTAAGGAAGATTGATACGATCACATCATCCTGGATGATCAAGCCAATTTTCAATTGTCCAGTTTGAATTCAGGGCGATGCTCTGGCTGATCTCATGGGATTTGTACTGATCGGCCAGGATGATTTACATATCATCCTAGACGATAAAGTCAGCAACTTGTAATTAATGAGCTCCTTTGAAGCTCTTCTATTTAAGAGCTCTTGTTAAACATTTTTAAA
>NW_021519742.1:0-497 GCF_001605985.2 Dendrobium catenatum | reverse complement strand
GCCTACCTGACTAAATCACAACAGCAGGGTAAAAGAGAGAAAAAGGATCCAACATCCACCTAACCATATTCGAAATGGTGAATGAGGATTACTCAATGTTTGCCTGACCATATTAGAAATGGCGGAACAAAGAGCGAAAAAGAAGTGAAGTGGCAAAAGGGGATTCTTGAACAAAGAAATCCACCAGAAACATCGAATGCGAAATCTCTCCTACGGGTCTGTCCGTGGAGGAAGAACGACATAGAATGAAGATGAACACTCTTATGCAAATTAAGGTAAAGCTAGTATGACATCAATATGAGAAAGAACATGACAGAATAATCACATGTAGAAAATCCAATGGGATGAATCCCAACTGAGCAATGGAATCAAAGCTTGAATGGAAGAGTGACTTCCAAAACAAGTGAAGCACCAACAACTTGAATGGGATAGTGGCTCCCAAACAAGTAAACAAAACAAACTACTTGAATGGGAGAGTGGCTCCCAAACAAGTGAAC
>NW_021519741.1:0-309 GCF_001605985.2 Dendrobium catenatum | reverse complement strand
ATATATGCATCAACCGATCGGATTCATTGATACCACTCTTCCCGATCATGTTTGCTTGCTTCAAAAAGCAATCTATGGCTTGAAACAAGCACCGCGCCAATGGTTCAATACGTTCACTTCGCATCTTGAATCGATAGGCTTTACTTCAAGTACTTCCGATCCATCATTTTTTATATTTCATAAAAATCACACTCAGTTATTTTTATTAATTTATGTTGATGATATATTACTAACGGGCAATGATTCTGAAGCTATTACTCACGTCGTTCAACTTCTGCATACTAAATTCACAATGAAACATTTGGGGGA
>NW_021519740.1:0-298 GCF_001605985.2 Dendrobium catenatum | reverse complement strand
ATGTCTACTTGCATTTCAAGTTTCTTCTTGACTTTTTACTGTTGTCAAAAAGGAGGAGAAATAATTGTTTGTTATTTGTTGTGATCGTGTCGTTTGGTTTTGTCTGTTTTATTTTGTTTGTTGTTGTTGTTATTAAAATTTTAAAAAAATTTGTGTCCAAAGACCCCATATTTTCACATGCTCATTAATTCAGGGGAAGTTTAGGAAATTCTTAAAATTTGAAATTCGACAAACAATAATTATTTTGCCATCATAAGAAAAGGGAGATTATTAAGAAAGTTGCTACTTGCTTATGTTA
>NW_021519739.1:0-1720 GCF_001605985.2 Dendrobium catenatum | reverse complement strand
TTCTGTCACTGCGCATTGCTACTGTTATAGATACTGTGTGGATATGGATACTGTGATTGATTCATTGATGTTGCGGACATGAATACTACTGATTTATTGATATTGATTCGCTTCATTGATACACTGTATTGAACTGCTGCATTTGATTCATTGCTAGTATAGACTGGGCTTTATCGTATTTATTTTATGATTTCATACCGATCGATCTAATTGACCATATAGTATTGTTTTGATTGATTTGATTTGATACGATTGATTTAACTGATCGACTGATTTCCTACTGTTTATTGTTTCTTCTACCACTGCATTGACTACTGATTTGATTTCCGTATCTGCATAGATTCATTGATCATGTGCACTAGACTATTATGGATTTGATTGACTGACATGCATATTATTTTCAGTATCGTGCTTTGATTTCAGTTGTAGGTATTAGGTGACCTGCTGGGCTTTTTGAAGCTCATTATATGTGGTTAATATTTTCAGGTCAGAGTAAGGGAGCAGGAGATTGAGGTTGATCAGGAATCTCCAGGTTTTTATCCTTTTTTGTTATAGTGATTCTTTTGTACTCAGGACTGGATAGATGACAGTTCATAGTGTAGCTCCTGAGTATTGTATATGACATTTTGAGATATGAATCGACTTGTACATTGATGTTTTAAATGTTATAGATTTTTTTTTGCTAGACTGTTTGATTGAAGTTATAGATAGCTCTGGTAAATTGTTGATGGATTGCTTGAAATTCTTTCCAAGTTAGCTCTTGGGGCTTTACACGCCCTCCCATTGAACCCATTCAATTGATCTTCAATAGTTTCCTATTCGGGATTAGTCTATAATTGGAAAGATTTGACATCAAATTCAAATTAATTTGAATTTCAAATTCTATCTAATTAATGAAAGTTACTCTTAGGAAACTTCCTCCCTTTTTCCTCCAATTTGAAATTAATATCAGATTTTGGGAATTAAAGTCACTAATTACATGGGGCCCACTCCCTTAATCTCCCTCCCTCTCTCCTTGGCCGGCCACCTAGCCACCCATCCCCTTGCATTAAATTCTCTAATTGGAGCTAATCTAGGAATCCAATTAATCAAATACTTAAACCCATTTCCCTCCCAAATTCTTTTGATTTCAAATTCAAATTGAATCCCATTTAGGCAACCATTAAAACCCTCCAACCCCCATGATGCCGCCGGCCCATCCTCTCTCCCCAATCTAATTTTCTCCATTTAATTCTCCAATATAATGTCCCTAATCTCACCACAATTTCAGCCGCCATATTCCCCCTATCCCTAGCCGAATTAATCACCCCTTCAAACAGAACCTGGCCACCAGAAACCGAATCCAATATGTTGTCCAGCCATTCTGACCCAGGAAAGACTGTCCAGAAAACTTCCAACTAGCAATTTTGCCACCATGCACGTCACTCCCGTCTACTAACTAGCAACCCTCCAAGAGCAGCCTAGGATTTCCTAGGCACTACAGGTTGTCGTTCAGGCTACCCCAAGCATCAAGATTGCTGGCCAAGACTTGCATGACTACTGTCCAAAATAGATTTTTGCATCTAGAGAGGACTCCACCTATTGTCCTGAACTTGAAGTCCAGAAACAGGAAATTGCTGTCATATATTCTCGGAATCCTTGTTTTGCTGTTTTGGAGGCCTCCAATCCCATTCCAGCCAATCGAGCCGAAGGTTTTCTCTGCTCAGGAGTCCTAATCGCA
>NW_021519738.1:0-260 GCF_001605985.2 Dendrobium catenatum | reverse complement strand
CCAATACCGAGTTATACCGAGCTATACCGAGTTGTACAGAGTTTTTCCTAGGAAAAACTCGGTACAATTTTTTATAACTCGGTATTGCTCGGTATAACTCGGTATTGAGTCTTCATGTGATGATATTCATCGTTATTATTTGATATTGCTCAGTATTTGTTCGATATTTCTCATTTTTTGACATGATTTGACCTACAACCGGACGAGGAGGTCATAATTGTTCAGTTCTTTGAGTATCGAATCGAGCTAAATCATATTCT
>NW_021519737.1:0-336 GCF_001605985.2 Dendrobium catenatum | reverse complement strand
GACACAATCGCCTCCGGTCCCACCTCACAACCGTTCGATCAAAAAAATTGCAAACCGACATACTCACGATATAAAATCCTTCTCCATTCGGACGGTTAGGGAGATACGCACGCACACTTAAGAGAGACATATACAGAGAAGAGAAAGAAAAGATTTCAGAAAACAGACCTCTTCTCCCGACACCGTCCAAGCCCGACCTCGCCGTCGACCTCCTGCTCCGGCGTCGATCCCATCTTCCTGCACCACGTCGTCAGCCCGCCGACTCACCTGCGCCGAACCCGTCGATCCCATCCTCCCATCTGAGCCGACGTCGCCGAACCCCACCCGCCAACGCCG
>NW_021519736.1:0-271 GCF_001605985.2 Dendrobium catenatum | reverse complement strand
ATTGAGCTTCTTAAAAGATATGACAAGACTATATACTTAAAGGGAAAGCTTGAAGTAGAAAGATTATGAATGGAACATATCCCATGTCCATTTGCATCACTATTAGAGAAAAGAGCTCGCTCCTGTGATTGTTAATTTGAAGCCCCAAATGGAGGCTAAATTCAACCATAATATTATTGAGAGCAGAAGCATTTTAAGAGGTAGCCTGGCTAAAAACTAAAAGATCATCACCATAAAGTAAGTGTGTAAAGTGGTATCACACTTTATAAAT
>NW_021519735.1:0-295 GCF_001605985.2 Dendrobium catenatum | reverse complement strand
AGGAGCATGATCATCCTCCTAATTCTATTTTTACATCTTAGACGTTATCTAACCTTCAACACAATATCACAATATTGATTGTGATCTACAACTTAATAGTCAGGAATTACTCTTAATTGTGTTTCATCGATTTATGTGATGAAACATTCATGAACTATGTGAAAATTTCTAGGATGATCAAATCACATCTATAATCTTTTTGCAAAGTCTAGTTGAACCAATTTATTTCACTAATGAAAATGTGTTATGCATGCAATATATCATATATGCTTGAAATTCAAATCCATTTAAACTC
>NW_021519734.1:0-336 GCF_001605985.2 Dendrobium catenatum | reverse complement strand
CCGGTATTTTGTGGTGTCATTTGGCGGCAAAACCACTCTGTTTAGATGGCTCTGGGTCATAATCGTTTATCCTGTGGTGTCATTGGGCGGCAAAATCGTCGGTTAGATGACCCGTACCATGTTTTTACTGGCAGGAGATTATTTGAGAATTGATCCTATTGATATTTTTGACTAGGCATTAGCTCTTTGTGAGCTAGAGTAAATTTCATATTTGCCCATCTCAGCAAAGTGTTGCGGAGGGTAGACGGATTTTACTTTAAGTGTTTTAATAGTTGATTTCAAAATTAAATATCTTGGAATTTTATGATTTTTTGAAAATTTTGGATTTTAAGTACT
>NW_021519733.1:0-325 GCF_001605985.2 Dendrobium catenatum | reverse complement strand
GGGTTAGCCTAACTCTTGACCCAAGTTAGCCCAAGGAATGGGCTGGCTGGAGGATAAGTATTGAACTTAAGGCCACCTATGGGAGGTGTTGGTTGAGTTCAATTGGGCTTGGGTTGAGAGTTGGCTCAATCCCAAGTTGTTTTGGGCACTTTGAGCTAGCCTAACTCCTGACCCCAATGAGCCCAAGGGTTGGGCTGATCAAGGAAGGTGTGTTGGGTTGATGGGAACTCAATAGCACCTTGATTTGGATTCAATTTGGTCAAAAATGGGTCTGGAAAATACAGTTTACTATTTAGTGGATTAAAATCAAAAGTCTCGAAGTGGT
>NW_021519732.1:0-270 GCF_001605985.2 Dendrobium catenatum | reverse complement strand
CACTTTCATTTTTATAATATTTTTCATACACATTTACAATTAAATTACATTTCACATTAAGAAAATTTAGACCACATGTATAGTTATCCTAAACAGTTTATATTAAAAATCATCCCAAGCAGTTATATATTTGCATTTAAATTAAATTCATCAGCCACACTTGACCACACTCTTTTTTATTTGGGGACTAAGCAGCTAAAGCAACTATATAATTTATATAATTATTAATTAATTAGTCCCCTTTTCTGCCCTACACGAGTGTGGCCACCT
>NW_021519731.1:0-241 GCF_001605985.2 Dendrobium catenatum | reverse complement strand
AAAAGACCGTTGTCTAGTTATGTTGGTCGGACGGACCATAGTAGGAGACAGAGGTCAGAAGGACCGTAGGCGGTAGGAGACAAGGAGTCAGGTGTTAGACCCAGTGTCACTTGGAAGATCGGGTGTTGATGGTCTGGCCTTGGGTAGGTCGTCGGGTCTGAACGTCGGGCCTTAAGCAGGACGTCGGGATTGAACATCGGGCCTTAAGCGGGACGTCGAGTCTTCAGCAGGACGTAGGGAC
>NW_021519730.1:0-203 GCF_001605985.2 Dendrobium catenatum | reverse complement strand
AGGATATAATATTTGGATTGATGAATGTAAATAATATGTTCTTCCTAATGAATCTCTTTTAATGGTGATGTTATTCAAAGCATATGCATCCCTAGATCTCTGTCGATCATATGCTTGTAGGAATAAAGGATTTCTATTAACTTCCTACAGTTATATCATCTCCTTAAGAATTTGGTACATTTTATACCCTATACCTAGGTATG
>NW_021519729.1:0-209 GCF_001605985.2 Dendrobium catenatum | reverse complement strand
ACCTTTCACATTTACATGTCTTTGGGTGTAAGTGCTACATCTTAAATAATGGTAAACATCCCTTAGGAAAATTCGATCCCAAGTCTGATGAGGGTGTCTTCTTAGGCTATTCTTCTATAGGTAAGGCCTATAGAATTTTTAATAAGAGAACCCTTGTAGTAGAAGAATCTACCCATGTGGTATTTGATGAATCAGATATGCCCTCAGAA
>NW_021519728.1:0-205 GCF_001605985.2 Dendrobium catenatum | reverse complement strand
ATGGAATTGAGATCTTTTCTTAAGCTTGCTTAAGCAACTCTATCTTATACTTATAATGTTTAAAGTCTTTTTGTCACATCGAGATTTCTCGTTACTCTTGTCTTTGATCATTAATTCTGCTTGTGGTAATTCTTCTTTATGTTAGAGAGAGAGCTCCTATTCTCTAATATCTGAGAAAATATATTCACAACTAAGATTTTTTTTA
>NW_021519727.1:0-256 GCF_001605985.2 Dendrobium catenatum | reverse complement strand
ACAATATTAACACCTACGACCTAGCTAATGCAATCCTAGACTTATTCCTTGCCTGACAAAGGAAGCCAGCTAAAACCTCCTTATCGTGTAAAATCCATGCTATTCGGTCTGTATGAGAGATGGGTGGGTAGTTTAGATACTGAAATTGGGATCGACAACTAAGGAAATCCCTAAGTGATCCCACACTTATGAGTGGTATTATGCTTCTAATACTAATACAATTAAATTTTAATTTTAATTAGTTGCTAATGCAGTC
>NW_021519726.1:0-258 GCF_001605985.2 Dendrobium catenatum | reverse complement strand
AGTCAGACGGGTCCTGATCAGGTGGAGGTGGAGGTGGATTTGGCTGAAAGTATTGAAATAAAGTGTCGAAGCGGTGATCAATTGCTGTAAAACGCTCTCCAAACCATTGCATATCAGCCTCGTGTTGCTGATGTTGTTCCTGAATGTGCATGTCGAGGCGAGTCTGCAGCTGGTCGAAGCGGGCGACTAGATCATCATTTGGGAGTGGTGGAGCTGGTGCTGGTGCAGGTGCTCGGGGTGCAGCATGGCGTCGGGGTC
>NW_021519725.1:0-270 GCF_001605985.2 Dendrobium catenatum | reverse complement strand
TTTGCAGCAAAATCATCAATTGTTTGGAGAAGTTTTTTCTGAGATATCCGATACAAACTCAATCTTCCAAAATCAGGATCCTTGGAATGTTCCTGGTCCGTCGAACATTGATTCATATTTTGGGCATTTTAGACATACACGAGGTTTGCAAATTTCTTTATAAGAGTAATAAGTCTGAAATATCAATATTCAATTATTATTATTAATAACTTGAATACAATTATACTGATAATTTTTTTTTTTTTATGTTTGGTTATTAAGACATAGGCA
>NW_021519724.1:0-289 GCF_001605985.2 Dendrobium catenatum | reverse complement strand
AAATTGAATTTAGGGTCAATTTCACATTTTGTTGATGTCTTTCAGAAACATTAAGGGGCTGTTTGGTTGCCTGAATTAGGAGGGTAAAGTAAAATAAATACATGTATTTACTAAATTAGGATGTTTGGTTAATTTTGAGCGGATTAAACGAAACCCCTCCGATGCATTAAGAGTGTAATAAGGAGGCTGTTTTGCGGGAATTAGAAACCCGCTCGTATCGAGTGGGTTATAAATTCGCTCGACAATGGCATAGTTGCTGTTCGGCTTCATTGCTTCGCAGGTGGTGTAA
>NW_021519723.1:0-1169 GCF_001605985.2 Dendrobium catenatum | reverse complement strand
TTTTCTTTATGTTTTCTAAATCAATATTTTAGTACAAAATGTTTTTAGAATTATAAATTTTTGTACTAAATAGTTGATTTGAAAAAAAGTAAGAAAACTGTCCGAAGCAAAATCTTCATGTAATTTGTAGCTTTTGCTCTTTTCTAAAAAAAAGCAATATCCTTTTATCAACTAATTGTAATATGAAAGATAGCAAATGCCATTTCTACTTCCGCATATATGTGCTTATATAAGACACAAGATTCTCATTAATATAACGTTTAATTTTTCAAAATTTAAATATTCATAGAAAAGTAAGAACATTTTTCATGTAATTGTCAGTAGTAACTATATTATTCGTAATGATTAGCCCATAAAAATAAAATAAAAAACTAAGCAAAAGAAGGCCACGCCCGCCATCCTTTACAGACAATCAATCTCCAACCAACAGGTCCAATTCAGTTGATCCGAATCTGACCCGGCTTTGTAAATGGGTTGGAAATTCAAACCCGGACCCGACCCACTGGGTTACCGGATAGACCCGACCAGACCCGCAAATTCAGGTTGATGCAGGAGCAGCGGGATAGCCGGACAGAGGGGTAGGCATGAGTTTATTCAGGTTGATATGAACCCGACAAGAATTATAAATTGGTCCAAAAATAGAACCGAGCCCGACCCGTTTCTTTATCAGGTTGACCCGAGCCTAAATTTTCTGTGTCGGATTCCAATTAGATTTTTGGTTCATGCCACTTATTGGCACCCCTAATAAAAGCTAATCAAGATTCATGCTATAGATGAAGAAGCTTCTTGTAGGGCTTTTGAGAGCATGAGATGATTCCCTCCACCGTTCACCGGTGCATGAATTATCTTCGTGCTAGATCAAGCATTCCATTATCGGAAAGACTTGGCTCTTCCAAGCGAATGAATTTCTATTTCCATAGGAGATTAGATCTCGCTGTAGTGATTTCATGATGAGAAGCACGAGTAAGAGAAAGAGAAGAAAATATATATCCGGCGCATCAAGTGCAATAGCGACGACAAAAACAACCACAACAGCCGGCTCTGAAAGATCCTGTTTTTAAAAGATAAGGATATTTTTCATTAATCTAGCTTTGTTATGGAGGCCAATTTCATGACCTATTCCTCCTATTTTTATGCACCTTTTTATAAATTTTTCTGTGATAGTTACT
>NW_021519722.1:0-402 GCF_001605985.2 Dendrobium catenatum | reverse complement strand
AATTTCCTAAAGTAACTCCATCGCATGTACGTTTCATATCATCTTGGTATCAGAGCATGGTTACCATGCTTGACATGTTTAGAAAACATCCTAGGGTCTAACTTCTTGTTGTAGTTTAAAACTTGCATGCATTTCATTGCGTCGATAGAAAATTTCTAATGTTTTCTTTACTGTTTTTGCATTTCCTGCAAGCATCTAGCTGTGTTGGTTCATTTTATCTTGTGTCTTAGTGTTGACCTTTTGTTTGGAAGGTTCCTAAGTACTTAGAGCGTCTACACCTTGAGTAACCCTGCTGTCCCCACCGTGCCTGCAGCTGTTAGACACTGTTTAGGTAATCTAAATAATTGTTTAGCTGCTGCCTTTTAAATTCCTGCAGTGTTTAGAGGTCGTTGGGAGTCTCTG
>NW_021519721.1:0-6193 GCF_001605985.2 Dendrobium catenatum | reverse complement strand
CGATAGGGTCCAGATCCTCTTCTCGGGCTGGCCCGGCGACCGCGGCCTTGGCGTCTATTTCCTTGCCCTCTTCCTCGTCGCCATCGCTGCTGCCGCTGAGGAGTGCCTCTCCACCCTCTCCCGCCGCCACGCCCAGCCTCTCGCCGCGTCCGCTGGCGCCCGGGCTTCTATTGGGCTCGCCCTCACCGCTCTCCACACTCTGCGGATGGGGTTGCTCTACCTGGTGATGCTTGCCGTAATGTCGTTTAACGTCGGAGTTCTAATCGCCGCCGTTGTTGGACATGCCGTTGGGTATCTCGTCGCTGGGAGCGGGACGTTCAAGTGGGCCAGGAGCGGTGGTGTCCAGATAGCCGATGGTCATGATTACGCCAACGTCGCCAAGTGCTAGAAAACTAAGTAAATTATGAATTAATAAGGTGAATCTCGCTTCTATGTTTGAATGTTGAAAGAATTAGTTTATTTCCAAAACGAGGTATATAAATCTATTATGTTCATCGTAAGTTACGGATGATTTCGACTGTGATTATCTTATCTATTTTACTGTGATGCGACATACTAAATTTATTCAAAGTGCCGACTTGGATTTGAATTTTCATTCTCTAGATCTTTTTATTGCTCACATATAAACAGCTGAGCATTCATTGCTTGTCATATGAGATTGTGGCTATGAAATTTTGGGTTGCAAAGCCCTTTCTACTATGATAATGGTTTTGATATTTATATATGAACCATTGATGACCTTAATGGCATCTTAAACAAAGGATGACATTTATTGCCTTGGATATGGGGTTGGTATGATTTGCTTTATGTGCTCAACTTATGAAAAAATTTGTTGAAGAACATGATTGAAGTGGTGGCTCACAATTTCTTAAGAAATTTGGAAAGAATCACAAATTTGATGATTGTTTTGTGCCATGAGCTATCCCTTCCAACCCTATAATGGCTCTAAATTTTGGCGACCATATTTTGGAATCTGATAGTAGAACTAGCTTACTAACATGTATCTTTGCTTAGTATAAGTAGTGGATGTTAAACAAAAGGATTTGTATGATTGGATTAAATGATCCTCAAGAATGTCAGTTGCATACTACTGGATAGAATTAGGATGGGTATATATTGTTATAGGACGTGAGGCATTACTACAAACTGCTTCAAGCCTTGATGAAGTCAAATTTAGTGAGGTATTTTTCCTCCTCTTCACACTTCCTTACAACATCACACACAACAGGAAATAGTATTCTTCTATTTCCATGTTAATTTAGGATTTACAACTAACATCAAAATATTTTTCAGTATCTTAATTTAGTATGTATATATATCTGTGTGTGTGTGTGTTTATCATGCGGTGTTCCTATTCATCTTGCAGCTATATTATGCATTGTAAATTAGGGAAACAAGGTCTACAAAAACTTCAAAATGGAAGCACAAAGCTATGAACACCCACTTTATTGTAATACTAATAAATAGCTTCTCTCCTGATGCCTTTTCCTTGTTGGACTCATAGCTTCTCTCAGAGGATTGGAATCTTCATTAGTTGCCACTCTTTTCTATTTCTAGATTTGACCCTCATGATTATTTGTTTTCTTCATTCCAAATGTAATTACAAAATCAGACCATTGGATATATATTGATATTTACCAAGGAAGAAATATTTCTAAGTCAAAGATTTGTGTGTCCCTATTATCGATATTGAGATATATTTTGTTGTTGGAAAAGATATTTAAGAGTTAGTTCCACCACCTCCTCTTTCACAATGAAAACTAACTTCCGAGAAAAGGCATCTTACAGAACTCTTTAGGGGAAGAGTTATACGAACATCAGGGATGCTGTTGTAGTACAAAATTATTATTTCTAAATATTTAAGTATTATGAATTACTTATGAATTTATCTTTATTTTATTTTGTTTTATTGTTAGGATTATCTTCATTTTAAATTCAGATGATAAAAATTAAAGAATTTATAAAGATTGAAATTCGACTTACTTTAATTTTATCTTATAATCATATTTTATAGATAATGTTTGGATTATTAAATTATGAATGAATATTAAAAGATTCTTCTATTCATTTTCTCTTCTTTCTCCTCACCTCCCAACGAGTTTTCTGTCTCCTTCATGAAGCTTCCATTCCTCTACTAAAAAATCCTAAATTATAATCCTTCCATTTCTATCTCTTAACAAAAATTGTTCTCTTTTTCTTTCTTCTAGCTATTGTACAGTAATACATTTTCTAAGAAGTCATATTATACCTCCTTTCTCTTTCTAACTGTCTCAAATTAAACATAGTACATAATTCTTAAGATAATTTCAAGGAAGAAGAAAGAAATCAAAGCATTAGCGATCATCAAAAAAGATCCATCATTAAATTAGATTCAAATCAAATCTTCTTTGTACCTCACTAATAGAAAAATTAAATCTATCCCGAAAGGCAAATTATCATTATATCAATACTTACCGTTCCTGTGCTAAAAGTAAATTCAAGATTTTTTTTTTTTAATTTCACAGTTTTTGGACTGATGTTCTTTTAATTTCACAGTTTTTTTGACTGATATTCTTCTTGTTGATAAGACTAGAGCGGGAGTTGAAGGTAAACTTGAATTATGGAGGTCAACATTAGAGTCAAAAGGTTTTCGCTTGAGTAGATCTAAAAACTGAATATATGGAGTGTAATTTTACTAGTAATAGACCTTGTGAGAGGATTGTGACTTTGGGCGATCAAGTCATTAATAAGAGTACACATTTTAAATATCTTGGATATATTGTTCATGGTGATAGTGAAATAGATGGGGATATTATCAGCAGAATTCAAGTTGGATGGTTGAAGTGGAATGCACAAGGCTTGTTGTGCGATAGAAAAGTCCCCCTCAAACTTAAGGGTAAATTCTACAAGATGATGGTGAGACCGTGTAGGCTGTAATGCTTTATGGTGCTGAAAGTTGGACATTAAAAGAAAAGTATAATACAAAGTTAAGTGTTGCAGAGATGGGGATGCTTAGGTGGATGAGTGGATTTACCCTTAGAGATAGGATACGAAATGAGCATATAAGTGATAAGGTTGGAGTAGCTCCAGTGCAAGATAAGATTAGAGAGAGTCGCCCTAGATGGTTTGGTCACATTAAACAGAGGCCTTCCAATGACCCGGTTAGAAAAGTTGGGGTATTAGATTTGACTTATGTTAAGAAAGTAGAGGTAGACCTAAAAAAATTTTGTTAGAAAATATTAGAAATGATCTTTCTTTATTAGATTTAAATAAGAATTTAACTTTTAATAGGACACAATGGCGAAAAATTATTCATGTAGCCGACCCACGTAGTGGGGCCAAGGCTTGATATTATTGTTGTACAGTTTTTGGACTGAAATTCGCCATTAAATCATCAAGTTAGGCATTCCGTGTTAAAATGTGTTGATTCTAGGAATGTAGGAAGCATTGCTTTAGCCAAAAAAACAAAGTAGTTTAACTTCTTTTGCATGAAATTTTTAGCTGCACTCATCACAACGGCCCACAATTTTATGGTGGCTGCCAAATAATGTCACTTTTACTTTCTTGCATCACAGCCTATGAAGAAGAGTTTGTTTATATTAAAGCAAATGAGAGTATTTGATTTAATATCACATCAAATAATATAAAAATATGAAAATATCAAACATTTGTCCTTCACCAGTAATCTTCAACTTCTGTTGGAAAACTTAGTTCTTATGTAGAAGCATATCATATGATGTTATCATGTATAATGCGCAAAAGTATTTCAATATGACAATATCCATAATAATCAAATGCTTCCAGTGGAAAATTGATGTGCATCTTTGTGCAGAATGTCAATGCTTCAGAATGATTACACATAACATCATCCATTGATGATATCATAAATTTCAGTGACATTCCTACAACATTATGTGACTAGAAATTACAGAGGATGATATGAATGATCTATGAGATATATGTTGACTGTTGTCTTAAGGTCAATCATTGTCATGGAAGCCTCATCATGTCTGACCTACATTAAATTTCGGAAATCCTTTGGAAATATTCATTTTCGACGGAAATTGGGTGATTTTCGACGAAAAATCTATGAAAAATGTTTAATTTTCCTGCAGTGATAGAAATGCAAATTTTACGAGGAATGTTGACAGATCCTCATACTATATTAAGAATTAGCAATATTTTTCATTGCATAAATAATATAGTTTTTTAGTCAAAATATTTTGATGATGATATATTATAAAAATGTAATACATTCTTTGTCTAGCAAATACTCACAGAATAATTTTTTCTTTGAGAAACGTCTGTATTTACTACGTATTTATAAATATTAAGCAAATACTTACAACTGAGTATTTACTTGTGAAAGACGGTTTTAAGGAAGTAATTATTTTGGCGGAGCTTCCTAACCACCCTTTGTGTTGCTTGTTTGAGTTTGATATATCCAAAATTATTTGTAAAATTAGTATATCCCTTCCGCTGATTACTAACGACCAAAACAATCAAAGAGTTAGTGTTTAAATTTTCACAACTCTATTCTTCCATACCACATAATTATTTCTGTGAAGGGAAATGGTATTTTTGTACGTGAAAGAGATTAATTAGCGATCTTGGTTGGGTACCCATGCTTTACTCGAACGGGCTTTGCCCACCCATGCTAACCCATGGTGACTTTTGGGATGCCGAACCCATCTATACCCATCCACTTTCCATGATTTTTGAACGTAGTCTGCCATGGAATGATGGCCTTGAGGCTTGTTTCCCTTTGCCCTGATTACAAACTTTCAAGCCGCATATAAGAATTTACTGTAGTTGCAGTGTGGTTTAAGTGCTGCACACTACGTAGTGATGATTGCAGTAATATAAGATATATGATGATTAGAAATGTAAATTGATTTATCTCTCAATGTTGAGTACCCACCCATACCCATCCACAAGGTCATGGACGTACCCATACCCATTGGGTATGGGTGGGTATATGGGTGAGTGTGGATATGGGCATCCAATACAAGGCACTGTTAATTAGCCGCCCAATTCGATATGTACAAAAATATTTCAATCGTAGTTTTAAAATTATTTGCAAATTGCTCTCTAATAAAACTAATTTCAAGAAAAAAATAGTAAACAAATATTTTTGGGCAAATTTTCAAAGTAAGCATAATGAGCGAGTTAACTATAAGATTAAGCATGGTGCTGAAAGAATTTAAAAATAGGCAAAGTCGCTCGTTTGAAAGGCGACTTAGGTCTAATCAAACGAACGACGTGGAAAATGATGTGGCCTTTATGACTTGAAGTTAGTCGCCTGTTTAACGGGCGACTTATAAGTGGAATGTGAATCGGCTAAGAGAGTTGCCCGTTGGAAATATCTTTAGTTATAGAGATGAGCTCGATGATTTATTTGATAGTCAGGTAGCTTCCTAAAGTTTTGAAATGAAAAATTAACTTGTTATTTTCAATTCATATAAGTTATTATTGAATATGCAGGTAATTTGACAGTCATACACGTCTGATATTCAAGCTCAGGTCGCACAGATTTATCTGTCAGGAGAGAACATTTAGACTGCACGAGTGCCTCTGATTAGTTGGAAGAGGGTTGAGTGGCACTTGCCAGATAGAGTACTACGACAATATGGATTGTGCCTAACTACTAACGTCCAACCAATGGAACTAAACTTCAAAAGGGTAGATGGTCATGGGAAACCAGACATGGACTGGATGTTGTACCACCAAGCACACATTGCCATATGGGAGAGTAGGCGTGGATATATAGTTACAGGGGACCTCCTTGACCGGCATAATAACTACTCGATTCATCACTACATACAGTGTTATAAGTCATGGGCAACACTATACATGTTGAAGGCACCTGTTGAGCCTCCCCAACCGCATATCCTAGAGCTCCCTCTGAGCGCCTTCTAGTAGGTTCAAATTAAATATACTATAAATTTCTTAGATAATTGTTTTGTGAAATAATAACAATTTTTTTTTGTTAATTCAGAGGGATTTTTTCCTGGGTACTGAACATGCTTTGCAACAACACTTCAATGGTACAAATGATACACAATAACAGAGGGACATAAACACAGAGTGTTGTCGTGGTTTGCGCAGGCTGTTGTATATTCAAGATCAAGGATAATTTGACGATAGAAGTGAGCATGATACACCATTTTCCATGAACCATGACGCTCCTCAGCATTATAGTGGATATGCTGGA
>NW_021519720.1:0-258 GCF_001605985.2 Dendrobium catenatum | reverse complement strand
AATCCAGATGAGTACGACAATAAGTTTTTTTTCATTTTCATAAAATTTATCTTCTTATCATTAAAAAAAAAAAAATTAAAATCATAAAGTCAATTTCAGGCTAAAATGAAAAAGCTTGAGGGTATTTTTAAAGTCAAAATTTTGTGCCCCACCGATAAAAAATCCTGGTCCCGCCACCGAACTTATGATAAGATAAAAGAGAGTTCAAATCTAAAAATAAAAATAATTAATACGTCATCATAAAATTATCTTGATCGG
>NW_021519719.1:0-553 GCF_001605985.2 Dendrobium catenatum | reverse complement strand
ATATCATTTAGATGTTTTTATTGTAAGGTACAATATTACTATTATTTTCATACTAAAACCCTTGATTTTTCATTTACGCAATTCTGTGTCCGTGAGGCTTACACCTCAGACCGCCTCGAGGCTTAATTACGCAATTTTAAACCTTGTTTCCAGGTAGTTAATCTCATATTGTTGTTTGTGTCCTTGAGCTACTAGTTGTGCCTTATATCTGGTTTTGTATGTCCATTTGCAGCCAAGAATGGGAGTGTTTCCATCGATTAAAAAGGCGTTCGAGGCGGATACCTCGAGGCGCGCCTCGAATCGAGGCGGAGGTCGGGCGAATTGAGGCTTAAGCCTCGAACGCTCGGGCGAGGCTTACGCCTTTTTCCATGGAGGCGTACGCCTCACCGCGTGAGGCGTCGAGGCACATCGAACAGCGCCTCGAAAGTGAGAAAGTTACCTTCACAGTCAGCTAGCTCCCGTTGTTTCTTCCGATCAAAATGTTGTAGCTTACGATTCGACAAGAAAGGGAAAGTTGTCGAAGGAGCAAAGTCGAACAGCCACGAAGGAGCTA
>NW_021519718.1:0-223 GCF_001605985.2 Dendrobium catenatum | reverse complement strand
AGTTTCTCACCAAATCTCTTCACAATTTCTTCCTGTTCCTTTTCGAACTGTTGTTGTAGATACCTTTTGTACTTCTCGAATTTTTGATCATATAGGAACATGTGATACTGAAGCTTGTACAGACGGTCTTGAAGCGAATCAGTAGAATCGCCTTATGTAGGAATCCATCTGTCCAACAGGAGTGGGATATCAGGATTATTTGAATTGATTTCCTCGTTGTATG
>NW_021519717.1:0-230 GCF_001605985.2 Dendrobium catenatum | reverse complement strand
GTGGGTGAGGATATATCCATTTGTGGTTAGAGCCATAGGACCAAATGTCAAGCGGTGTGGAATCAATTGCTGAAACTTCTTATAATGTTGATATACTTCATATATTGTGTTTGCAATTGTGAAAGTTTTGTATTCAATTCTATGAAAATTACATATGATTTATGCTGAAAGTGAAAATTTCTTTTGTTGTTGGCTTAACTTGTGATATCTATTTTGCTACTGAATGTCAT
>NW_021519716.1:0-1753 GCF_001605985.2 Dendrobium catenatum | reverse complement strand
AGTACATTATATGGTGGGAATACAAAGAATTACTATTGACATGTTCATTTGGTCGGAATGACCATAGTCAATGAGCAATGGAGCTGAGGTTGGAAGGACTGTTGTCAAGCGACGGAGGTAGGAGGGACCGTAGTAGGCGAGCGACGAAGGTCGGGGCAATAGAGGTCGGAAGTACTGTTGTCTGACGATGGAAGTCGAAAGGACCGTAGTCAGTGGACGACAATGGTCATAAAGACCATTGTCGAAGGGCGACGTAAGTCAAAAGGACCGTAGTCGATGGCAACGGAGGCCGATAAAGACCTTTATCGGGCCACGGAGGTCGGAAGGATGGCGTCTGGTAGAATTCCAATATTGGATAGAAATCTGACGAATATCAGACGACGGTCAGAAGTTCGATGTCAGGAAGAAGTCCAATGTCGAGTAGAAGTCCGATGTCGGGTAGAAGTCCAACAGGAATCCTGTGACGGGCATAAGTCCAGCGTTGGGTAGGAATCCGAGGAGGAGTATCTTCATTCTCTTCCTTGCGTAATTCTCTTCTCTTATTGCTAGCTTGGACATCATTCATCCCCCCACCCGCCCCCCTTGGGGGTCCCTTTTTATGAGAAATGAGGGATTTATTTATAGTTTTGTGAGAGTGACATGACCAGTAAATATCATGAAAATCAAGGGTAAATTGTGAGTGGTTTGAATAGACGACCGATGTTGAATCATTTGATCATAGATTATTTATTGGGTATTTTGAATGTATCAATAATATCAGAATTCAACGATCTTGGGCTCATTTGATTCGTCTCGTCGGGCCGCTCGATTCGATTATAAGCATTTCACGTTTGAAAATTATTTGATAATCCAAATTATGGTTTGAACCTTCCGAATGTGCTTCGGGCCTTCGATTTGGACCAATTTAACCTCGGATTGGGTCGAATTTGGTGTCGTTGGGTTCGTATTATCGAGACGTTTGGTTCGATTATAAGTTTACCGAAATAGGAGCTCAGATGATCCTGGATTTAATTTTTTAAGTTTCCAACTTGATTTTGCTTTGAGATACGTGTCAAATCAAGATAATTTTTTGATGATATATCAGTTATAATAATAGTTTGAATAATATTGATTTTCATTTTTATACTGAAATGAGTTAATTTATGATACAATTCAAATTCAAAAAAAATATATTTGAAGTTAATTTAAATCCAATTAATTAATCAAACTCTAGTGAAAAATGACTCGGGCTCAACTCTAGTGGGGTTTACCCCTAAGCCTAGTACAAGACTAAGGCTTCATTTAGGGCTACTTTATTTCTGCTTCTTAAAGCAACTTTTTAGTACAAAAATTAAAATTTTTATACCGAAAACTGTTTTACGAAGCAGTAAAAAAGCCGTCTCAAACAAAACCTAATTCGACAATTGGATTACCCGTATCATAGTTCTACAAATTTTTTTGAAAAGCTACGAGAATGCAGCAAGAAAGCAATAACTAAATAAAATTGTAACATATGTAAGAGAAATAAAACATCTATAAAGTTGTCCCAACCATAACTTTAAGTTTCGCTTTTGATAGCTTTTTTATTATTTTTAAAATAGTTTTTTGATACAAAATTTAGTTGAACAAAAAGTTTTTATATTATAAAATTACTTTAAAAAATAATGAGAAAACTCTTTTGGACAACTTATTTATTATTTTTATAGCAATTTTTTAGTAGAAAAAATTTTTAAATGGAAAATTTTTGTATTAAAATGCTAATTTAAAAACTAGT
>NW_021519715.1:0-1339 GCF_001605985.2 Dendrobium catenatum | reverse complement strand
ATTTTACATAAACAATTTGAAATGACCCTATTTTGGACGACAATTTATTCGTCTGGAGGAAATTTTTTTAGAGGATCGATCGTCCTGGACGATTTTTAATTTTGTCTGGACGAAAATTTTACAGAGGACCAATCGCCATGTACGATAATTTTATTTCATCTGGACGAAAAATTTTATAGAGACCAGATCGTCCTGGACGATATTTAATTTCGTCTGGACAAAAATTTTCTAGAGGACCAATCGCCATGAATGATAATTAATTTCGTCTGGATAAAAATTTTACAGAGAACAAATCATCCAGGACGATAATTAATTTCATCCTGGACGAATAGGACTTAGAAAAAATTTTCAAGCAAGTTCCTATTCGTTCCATGTGCTCAATAGGAGATAACTGTCTGATCGTCCAGTACGAACTTATATCGTCTCGTACGATCAGTATAAATTTTATATGATCTCCTTATGTGTGTGTATGTTTTTATTCACTCAAATTACAATCACTCCCTTTCAATTTAATTTCAAAGAAAAGTGCAAGCTTCAAATTTTACAAAGTATATCATGCTGAATTTGATTTGAAGTCTTCGTAGTCTGGAGTCTAATTTTACTGAAATGTTAGTACACACAAGAGAAAATACAATTCTTCTAAAATTGTTAGGAGATAACTACACATTTGAACAATAATGTTTGGAATCATCAAAACTATACAAGTTGCCAAAATGTAAAGCATGTAAATAGCAACTATCTTAACACTAGTGATTGGTGGCGGCTAAAGCAAATGGAAAACCAGCTCTGATGGTCCCCACTTCATGAGCCCTAGCTGAAGCTTTCACAAGGCCTGAGCTAACCCCCTTTTGGCTAAGATGACTCCCTGAGGTTGTCCCCTTTTAGTTGGAAATCATATGACGGTCAACCTACTTGATCTTAGCCATCCATAGCTGTGTGAGGCATTCAAATAGGGCTCCCTAATCTAGACATCCCCATTCACTCCAAAGCATTCCAAAACTTCATCAAAGCTCCCCAAGTCTTCCTCTACCATTCCCTAGCTTCCAAGCCCCCTCCACCTACTAGTTCGAGCGAACTCTAGCAAAACCCTTCCATGTCCCACTCAAAGTACTACCTCTGGAAATCTTCTAGCCTCAACATCTGAAGGAAAAAATCTTCGCGATTATCCATTCAATCTTCCTAATAGAAAAACCCATTTATTGGGGCTTTCTATATGGTGAAAATCCTTTCCCGAGCTCCTATTTAGGTAGGGGTGGCCAAATGTGAAAGGAACTTTCAATCCAATGTAATACCACCATTACTTTAAATGCACTTATTATTTTGATCCGTCTTGTGAAAT
>NW_021519714.1:0-216 GCF_001605985.2 Dendrobium catenatum | reverse complement strand
AATTACGTTTGTGTTGTCACACATAATTGAAATTGTTTCTATAGGTAGGCCAAGATCAAGAATTTGTTGTTTCAGCCATAGTACTTGTGCAACACAACTTCCTACTGTAATATATTTTGCCTCGGTTGTGGAAAGTGCTTTTGAGTTTTGCTTCCTACTGGACCAAGAAACTAATAATTGTTCTATGAATTGGCAAGTACCAGAGGTGCTTTTTCT
>NW_021519713.1:0-419 GCF_001605985.2 Dendrobium catenatum | reverse complement strand
AACTATCAAATAAGTTTAATAGCAAAGGCTGTAACAATCATTGAAAGCAATTGCTGTAACGAATCAGAATTTTTTTTTTAATTATAGCCTAAGTCGCCCGTTTAACGGGCGACTTATAAGTCGTTTGCAATCCGGGCTACTTATTAATACCATTTCTTTGCCAACTCAGCAAACGGCTACAATCCTAGTCAGCATAAGTCGCCGTTTATACAGACGATTTTGTCTATATTTAATTTTTTTTAAACGTGCTTAATTTGTTAATACATTTTTTAATTATGCTTATTCTTAAAATTTTCCCACTTATAAATATGGGGTTGGATCAATTAATTGGCAAACCAAGCCCTAAACTTTCATCCCACGAACTACCCTCAGATTTTCTCAGTTGTTTGGCACAAAAATAAATTCAAATCTTCTTACAA
>NW_021519712.1:0-322 GCF_001605985.2 Dendrobium catenatum | reverse complement strand
GAAATGGATTTTATACTTATGGTCAAATTTAAATCTGAATTGACCTTAGACCTCCATCGAAGTGTAAATTTAAATCAAACCTTCAATTTGAATATGAGCTTAAACATAAGTTGGAATTTATGGTTGTATTTGGGTTTCAGTATGAGCTTCTCATACCTACTTAACATGCTAGTTTGTTGAGCATTTCTTAGTTTGACTCTCAAGGAATTGCATGTTAAGATTCCTCCTCTGTAACTATTCAACATGACATTTATTTTAGAGGTAAGGATCAAAATGCCCCCCTGGCTTCATCCAAAGGATCAAAATAGTCTCCGACTATTAA
>NW_021519711.1:0-356 GCF_001605985.2 Dendrobium catenatum | reverse complement strand
TGAGGTAGGGGTGTCAATTCGGGTTAGCGGGTCGGGTTTAGGTCCAACCTGCACTGACTTGAGTGTAAACGGGTTGACTTGAACCCCACCTGTTTGGCTAAACGGGTCAAGTTGGCCAACCCGGACCCGACCCGAGCGGATTTATGGGTTGACCCGACACGACCCGTTGACCCGAACATTTCCCATCCTTCTGCCTTCCGTGGGTTGCCGGGTTGACCCGACCCGGTAACCCGGTAAATTTTTTTATATGTTTTTTTGTTGTTAAAGAAAAAAAATGCACATTTACAATTTACAAGAATTGAAGAAATATACTTAAATATTTAATATGATTATAATATAAAAGTTAAATGTTACAA
>NW_021519710.1:0-293 GCF_001605985.2 Dendrobium catenatum | reverse complement strand
TCTCTTAAATTCTATTATTTTCTCAAAAGAGAAGGAAATTATTTTTGTGTAGTTTTGTCCTTACTCAGCTTAACAAAATAAAGTTGCTAAACGTAAGAATCATCCCGTATTAGATGATTGAACTTTGTTGATTGAATTTATTGTTCCATCAGAAGTTTTGGTTGAAATGTCAGGAATGATAATCTAAATAATAATAGATTACCTTCTGTTGTTTTAAATTTTCAATCTCCTTACTATCGTCTTTTTTATATACATGTTAATTACCATTATATAAATATTTTCAATTGTGTCAA
>NW_021519709.1:0-304 GCF_001605985.2 Dendrobium catenatum | reverse complement strand
CCATCACATTAAATATGAGTAACTTCAAATAATGAAAATCTCCTAGCATATTAGATGCCCCATTATAATAATAACCACATAATTTATATAAAATATTTTACAATAGCTTTAAGGGATGACTTAAGTATAACGAAATTCGATGAAGATATATTTTATGCCTCTGAATTTCTAAATAATTATACCAACTTCACTATGTATCTCACTATTATAGCTAACTATTCTTTTGTAGACACAAAATGAAATTCATCAACTAGAATGATGAAGTAAGAATCATAAATATCATTCATGATTGAAACCAAAGTCT
>NW_021519708.1:0-294 GCF_001605985.2 Dendrobium catenatum | reverse complement strand
GTAAATATATAAAAAAATTAGAAGCATATTACCATGTTTTTCATGTAAATAAATATTTTGTCATTTCAAATATTAACAATCCAAATTATTTTAAAAATATTAACCCATAAAATAAAAGTGTAAATGAGTTGAGTTTTCTGCTTAATCGAGCCAAGCTAGTATAATTAATATTGAGCATGAACTCGAGCTCATTTGCTACGTCAAAGCTCGGCTCCGAGTGAAAAATAAGGCTCGAGGTTGGCTTGAATGCTCGAGCTCAATAGAAAATTTTGAGATTGACATATTTTGGAGGAG
>NW_021519707.1:0-361 GCF_001605985.2 Dendrobium catenatum | reverse complement strand
ATAAGATGTTATAAAGTGGTATGTATGTAAATTTCCCTTTTTTTTGTCATTTTGAGGCCTATATATATGGTCATCTTCTTATGTATGAGAGGATGATTGGATGAATGAAAAGTTATCTTGGTGATCCCTTTGTGAGTTCCAAAACGCCTCTAGATCTCTTTGTGAGTTCTAGTGGATGTGGTGTTGAGGTTAGTGGTTTTATTTTCGCATACACCTCCTTCTTTGATCCTCTCTGTCAAGAAATCCTTCCCACCGAATTCCTTGGAAGAACCCGAGCCCCTCCCTCCCTTGCCGCCGACCATCTTGGGCTCACAAGCCGCCGGCCACCTTCCCATCCGTCGGCCACCTTCCCACTCGTCGG
>NW_021519706.1:0-269 GCF_001605985.2 Dendrobium catenatum | reverse complement strand
ACATTGGTATTAATTTCATGAACTTCATTTCTTATATTACAAATGTCCTGTTACTGCTGCTGAAGTTGAGCATCAATTTGATCAAATCGTTGATAAAAATGAGTCTCAAGTCTATCAAATTTCTCAATCAAATTTTGATAATTTGGTTGAGGTACAGATGTTTGCTCTCCTTCTTCTTCTTGTTCAGAAGCATTGACATGTGCTTTCTCTTTTTGTTCCTTGAAGATCGCTTTAAAAGAAGCATCATTGTAGTAGACCAGTTCTTCATA
>NW_021519705.1:0-277 GCF_001605985.2 Dendrobium catenatum | reverse complement strand
GTAGGGGGGAAATAGGAGGGTTCACGAACGGCGTAGAAGAAATGGACTTCGAGCGGCGTAAGAAGACGACTAGCTTTCGCCTTTCTTTCGGTACTGTAAAGCGGCGAAGTGCGACGGTGCGAACAGCGAACCGAGTGAAGCGGCGAAGTGCGAGTGTGCGAGCAGCCAACCAAACCGAGTAGAAAATCAAAATAATATATAATATTACAAGAAAATAAAATTAGTTTTAATTAAATTATACAAAATAATATAAATATATAATATTAATTATATCTAT
>NW_021519704.1:0-203 GCF_001605985.2 Dendrobium catenatum | reverse complement strand
ATTTATCTGTGGGAAGTTTGTTTTCTCTGAAGTAGTCGATGAAAGGCTGCCTCCAGTCACTCTGCTCTTCAACTTCTAGGCATTCAAGCCAAGATTCAGAGGCTCTACCAAATTTTCTTCCTGTAAACATCTGAGGTTTATCTTGTTGATTTTCAGGAATAATCTGTTGGGGAGAGTGAGGAATAACCGAAGTTGTGTCCTGC
>NW_021519703.1:0-407 GCF_001605985.2 Dendrobium catenatum | reverse complement strand
CTAACAAATATTTAATAATAATAATAATATTTAATTCTTCGATCAATCCTCACATAAAAATACAAAATATTCAAAATGAAGGGGAAGTAAAAAATCTGTTATGTAAAGACTTGTTTCCCGCTATAAAAAAAAGGGGATTTACATACATACCACTTTATTTTATGTTATTTACATATCTAACATAAAAAACATTATGTAAAGGATTTACATACACTTTATTTTATGTCTACCACTTATATAATAAATTTGGGCGTATGGAATGAAATATTAAAATTTATAGGATGATATGAATGGTAGAATGAATTATATGAGTGATATATTTGATATTAAAGTTTTATATGAGTGATATACATGTAATATTAATGTTTTGGGTGTTAGATATATAAATAACATGAAATAAAGTGGTC
>NW_021519702.1:0-269 GCF_001605985.2 Dendrobium catenatum | reverse complement strand
TTTTGTTTTTTTTGTTTTGGTTAAAACCCACCGACGGGCTTACGCGTTAATATAGAAAAAGATTACAGAGTCCTTAAAGGGACCTCCAGCTCCCTATTGCTCAAACGAGCTACAAACAAAAGGAAAAAGAAACATACGAGCCGGAGTTCCCTACTAGCCAAAATTACACAATAAACTAACAACATTCTAAGAAACAAAAAAAACAAAGGGAAATGAAAAGCACAATCAGCATGTCCCACCTACTAGAACAAGTATCCTGCACAAAACGA
>NW_021519701.1:0-374 GCF_001605985.2 Dendrobium catenatum | reverse complement strand
TTTTAAATATTTATTTGGGTCGACATCGCTCTGCATGCCGAGATCCCCAAATAAATATTTAAAATACTATGAGCACAAGTCAGAGTACAACCACAGAAGTCTCAAGAGCAGTAAAAAAAAAAGAGAGCTCGTCAACAACTGAATTTATAAAATATCTTTATTTTATTAAGTTCAGAAATTTATATACAAATCTGTGGACTATATCTTTTTACAAGACTACATCAGCTGAAAGAAAAAAAAAGTACAATGTCCTTCTCAAAGGACTCAAATCTGTCTCCTAAACTACGCCTGAAAAGGAAGCCGACAACTTCAAGGACCAGGTATTCTGCACTTTTGAGACCTGCACGAAGTAACAAAAAGTATCAGAAAGAAAG
>NW_021519700.1:0-968 GCF_001605985.2 Dendrobium catenatum | reverse complement strand
ACAAAATTGACGACACCTGCCGCCTTTGCCCTAAGAGCTCGTAATTTTACCGATTATTATTTTTCCACGTCCTAACTTGCTTTCTCTCTCTTCCGTAGGAGAAGGAGAAAAAATTCGAAATTGGGGGAAAATCCTTGAAACCCTTGTTCTATAATTGGTCGATGATCATTTCGATCCCCTCTTTCAAAGGTGATCTCTTTACTTTGCCCATTTCCTTATACCTTTCTGCATCATTCTGTATGAGCTAATTGCTTAACTAGTTCGATGCCAATCGTAATTTCCATTGTGGCTATTGTATGTGATTCTGTTTCCTTAAATGCCTAAATTGCGATTATGTTTGATGTTTGTTAGTTTGAACTGGAGAGAATTATTTTGCACTGGAGTTTCTGTAGGGTTTCAGCTGTCTAGGATTATTGCTAATAGTTTTTGCTATTCGCTTGATCTAGAATTGAAGTTCCAGTTTGTGTTAGTTGTAATGCATTTTAATTAATTAATTAGCTTAGCTACGCGAAGAAATATTTTTTGGACTTAAATATATGTTCTGGCATTGCTTGAAATGGTAAATTCATGGAGTTTGGGTTTTGGGCTTTACTGTTCCTGGTTAAAAGTGGCTGCTTGTGATGCTCCGCTCGGTTTGATGTTTGACCAATAATCAAGATTTGGCAGTTGAGATGGTTAGAGAAATTGAATGTTTTGTATACTTTTGGCGTATTGTTTTGCTAAAATGTATGGTTTGGAGTAGCGTATTTAGTTAATGTACATTGCTTATCTACCCTGTTTTTAATTTATCTTATCTCCTTTTCTTTTTTGTTTATAAATTTAGAAGGTGAAGAATAGTTTTCTTCACGAACATTACCAAATATGGAAGTTTACATTGGAAAGTATGATCATATGCAACGGGCTCTTTTTTACTTGGGCTAATTGACAGGCTAGTAATAGGTGATATATCAATGGGAATGTTTGAGTGA
>NW_021519699.1:0-701 GCF_001605985.2 Dendrobium catenatum | reverse complement strand
CAACAGATTCTTTGAAATCCGACGGCTTATCGGAGACATCAATAGCGCCAAGAAATTCCAGCGATAAATGGTCGAATGTGGCGTCGCATAAATAATAAAACTTAACGTCAAGTCAAGCAAACACACGCTTAGGTTTTGTTTGGACAGTTTTTTTACTGCTTTTGCTGCCACAAGATAGGAGCAGCTCAAAGGAACCAAAACAAAAAGAGACCTCCAAAAATACAAAACTGTGAGCGCCAATCTAAAAGAGGGAGCCAAAAATCAAAACCTGCTACTAAAAAAAAATCCAAAATAGCGAAGCAGAAAAGGAGGATGAACCACGCCAGGACTCAGGAAAAACGTCCATTTTATGCCTTCAGAAAAGCCGTCAAAACCCCTGGTTGCCCGAAAACCATCCAAGGGGTTCATATAAATGGACCACATCATCATCCATGGCAACAAAAACGTAAGATAAACACATGATAGACCAAAAGAAGCAGTTACAGCATCGGCCATAGAAAAAATTCTGTATCCACCTGAAAGTACTAAAGCATTTCCAGTAGCATGTAAGAGTACTTCAACTTGCAAATTCTTTCAAAAACAGCCTCTTAATTTTGATTGTAGCAGTTGATATGCTGTTAATCGAGCCCCCATGGCGTCTATCATTTATTTCCTTCCAAATAAAATAGATAGTGCAGCAGGATATAAGAAAATATAGGTTT
>NW_021519698.1:0-1358 GCF_001605985.2 Dendrobium catenatum | reverse complement strand
TCATATATCACTCTCTTTAAAACATTACAAAACCCCTCATATTTATAGGCATGAAATGGGAATACAAACAGACACTTAATTGAATTCCCACATGAATCTAAGCACCACAAACCACGGAAAAGCCACCAGTTTTTCACGGGAAAACAGCCCAGCCAGGGAACCGAAGGAGCAGCCACGGAACCAAAGAGGACCGCACAGAACCGAGGTGCCAAAAGGCACGGAAAGGCCCCCAGCTCGTAAAACCAGCAGCCCACCGTGGGAACCAAGGAGCCAAGGCACTGGAAAATAAACAACCTTGGGATTCCAAAAGCCATTTTGGAATACCAAGAGACAAACTTAAATTTAAGACATAAAAACGACATAAAAACTATAGATAAAAATTACATAATTAAGATAACTAATGAACTAAAACTTAGCTAATAATGAGCTAACTTTTAGTTCAATAAATGAACTAAAAATCAGTTCATAAATGAGCTAAACTCCAGCTCAAAATTTATAGAGCTAGTAAGCTCAAGGGAAGTCAAAACAACTTATTTTGGGTTTGAGTTGACCCCCCCCCTGCCTACATCAGACTCCCTTTCTTGAGAACTCATCTCCCGATGAGTTAGCTTTTGCTTTCTTTGGAGGAGGTGAAGACGGAGCATCCAACTCTTTGATCTTTTCTTTATATTTTTTCAGGATCTCTTCTCGTTCTTTCAGAAATTGATCTTGTAAACGCTGCTTCCTCTTCATATATCTTTCTGTACACAAATGCATCTATGATTGAAGTTTGTATAGTTCATACAGCAAAGGATTTGTCGATTCTAATGGAATCCATCTATCCATAGGATCTTCAATTTCATCTGGCTTGCTTTCTTCAATTTTTTTGTCTTTTTCCATTTTTTTAAAACGACTCAAAATAAAAAAAAAAAGACTCAACAAACAAGACTCAAAAGACTCAACCTAAAAAACATAGACTCGCAAGACTGTCAAAACTTACAACAAGACTTGACTTGACAAACCAAAACAAGATTTGACAAACCAACCTAGGACTTCCTAACTTTGCTCTGATACCAAAAATGATGCGGGCAAAAATCCGGGGGATGGGGGGCCCGAGGACCTCTGCCCACAAAGAGTAGGCCCGAAGAAAAAAAAAAGGGGAGGACTCCTACGTAATAAAACGAACAAACTCTTACATTTCAAACAAAGAAAGACTTAGAAATTAAAAGACTTACAAAATAGGACTTGAACACTTACAAACATGACTCTAAAAAAAATTAACGACACCCTAAACTTGCTTTACTTGAGAAGAAGGATACAGGTGGGGTGTAAACTTACGGAAAGACGAAAGAGATTAGAAGCCCGAGAAGAAAGGTGGA
>NW_021519697.1:0-247 GCF_001605985.2 Dendrobium catenatum | reverse complement strand
TCTATTGTTATATTATAACTTCACAAAACATCAAAACTGAGAAATTTTTTTGATGGAGAGAGAGAGAGAGAGACTTACATGATGGTTGATGTCGAAGAGGCCATTGATAATACAAGTGCAAGTGATTAATTTGCAGGAAAATTATTTTCAAATATTTTTTTTTGAGAGAGGTGATCGGAGGAAAGGGAGGAGGAAGAAGAAGAAGAAGAAGAAGAAGAAGGGAGAGTGATTTAATTAAGGAATGAGT
>NW_021519696.1:0-219 GCF_001605985.2 Dendrobium catenatum | reverse complement strand
CCATATATTTCATTTATCTCAAGCTAGTACACATTTCATATATCATATGTATGATAGAGTTAAGCATGAAGATGGTAAGAAGATGCTCATGCTCATGATTTCATATGAATTGCTAAGGAATTTTCTAACATATAATTTAAAACCATTAAGTAACAATTGAGCGTGAATATGATATATAGACTTTGAACATAAAATTTCTATTTTCTTTGCAAACAATAA
>NW_021519695.1:0-229 GCF_001605985.2 Dendrobium catenatum | reverse complement strand
CATTACAGATAAAGAAATCAATGCGAGCAAACAAGCCGAATCAGGAAACTTTAAAGAAGGAATAAGATTGAATAATGCTTTTGAGATTCTTAATGAAGAGAATAAAAATGAAGGTCAAGACTTTCAGGATGATGTTACTAATCTGCTGATTAAGAGGAAGGAAGGTTTGATAGATAATGCGGTGAATGATTGTAAATTCAAATTGGCAAGCTCTACTAAAATAAAGTTG
>NW_021519694.1:0-954 GCF_001605985.2 Dendrobium catenatum | reverse complement strand
TTGGATCTATCTTCTTAAAAATAAATCTGATGTTAGCTTCATTCTTCCCATTTTTCATTCCATGATCAAAAATCAATTTGGGGTAAAAATTCGGAGATTCCGCTCTGATAATGCCAAAGATTATTTCAACCAAACTCTTTCCTCCTACTTTCAGAGTGAAGAGATCATCCATGAGTCCTCATGTGTTCACACCCCACAACAGAACGGGGTTGCTGAGAGGAAAAACGGTCACCTTCTAGCCTCCACCCGAGCTTTCCTATTTCACTACAATACACCTAAATCCTATTGGGGGGAAGCTCTTTTTACTGCATCTTATCTCATAAACCGACTACCTTCAACAGCCTTAGGGCTCAAAACTCCAATGGAGACTTTATCCTCCTTTTACCCCGAGTTTCGAACCCATCATAATCTTACACCCAAAATCTTTGGATGCACTGCCTATGTTCATATTCACAGCCAGGAGAGAGGAAAATTAGATCCAAGAGCACTCAAATGCATCTTTGTTGGTTATTCAGCTACCCAAAAAGGTTATAAGTGTTATCATCCACCCACACGAAAAATGCTTGTCTCTATTGACGTTACCTTTGATGAGCAAACCTTCTATTTTTCAAAACCTCATCTTCAGAGGGAGACTGAACTTGAGGAAGATGAGGAAAATAAACTAGTACCTCTTGACCTTCCTCCACCACCTCAATCCAATCCACCTGAAACCCAAGATAGGGAAACAAATGACAAAACTATCACTAGATTTGGAAATGTTTACTCCAGACGTATAAGCTCAAGCTGTGCTCCAAAGCAAAAGCCAAGAATCTGAACCATCTCCTGAAAATAAGGTAAGTTCACCACCACCTCCCCTTTACCCTATAAATAACTCCATATCCTTCAACAACTTCTCATTGTCACACAAAAATTTTCTAGTTACATTAGAAGATATCCATATTCCTAAAGATATTT
>NW_021519693.1:0-1373 GCF_001605985.2 Dendrobium catenatum | reverse complement strand
AATTAAGCTATGATAACTTCAAAAAATTCTAATAAATTTAAATCAAATCCAAAAATTACTCATAATATCACAAACTCTTCAAAATCTATTCCTTATCTCAAAAACCTAAAAGCCGATTAATTGGACTTCAATTTAAACATTAATTTAAATTTAATTAAAATCACTCTTTTAATTAAATTAAATAATTTAAAGTTATTAAAATCACTATTTCAATATGGTCAGATGAACATCGAGTTTTTTATATTCATTATTTTGATATGGTCATATGAATGTCAGACTCTTTTCCTGATTATCTTGCTATTTTGATATTGTCAGGTGGATATCAAATTTTGTGACTTTTTTATTTATTATTTTGATATGGTCAGACAAGTATGGAGTCACCCCCATTCACTGTTTTAATATGGTCAGGTGAATGCGGGGTCCTTTCACCTTCTATGTTGTTGTTTCGATCTGGTCATGCAGGTAGTTGGATTACTTTTTTTAGTTTGGCTCTTTATTCATTGTTTCGATATGGTCAAGTGAATATTGAGTCACCCCATTCACTATTTTGATATGGTCAGGTGAATGCGGGACCCTTCCACCTTCTATACTATTATTTTTATATGGTCAAGTACGTAGTTAGTTTTACTTTATCCCTTTGTTATTTGTTTCAATATTTTGATATGGTCAAGTGAACATCGAGTTATCCATATTCACTATTTCGATATGATCAGGTGAATGTGAGACCTCCCCTTCACCTTTATTTTCTTCTCTATTCTGCCCTTACTATAGGGTAAGACAGATATATGATCCCCTAACTTCCTTTCTTTGATGATCCTCTATGTATTCCTGATCTTACTTCTCTTATAACATCTGGTCAACACCAATATGTGCGGTTCTCTAGTTGTTCATCGCCCCTGTTGGGGGTCCATTTGTTGACCATATTTTTTCTTCAAACCTTGGGTCAAGGGCATTGACTTGGTCAAATTGACCAAGCCAGACCCCAATACCCCTTCCATTGAATTCAATGGGTCAAACCAGGTCTGTGGAGCCTAGATCCAAGCCATGGGTAACCCTAGTTGACCAGATCAACATAAGTTGACCCAATTAGCCCAAATCTTCCCCATTTAAATTCTAATCAATTCTAATCCTTTCTCGTCTCAATCCCCACCTATTTGGGTCTATTTGATCATGTTGACTGGGTCAACCCTTGGCTTAGTCAACCCAAACCTCACAGAGTCAAATCTGACCTATTTAGGTCAAATTCACCCTATTTAATGTATTTAAACCTTTCTTAATGATTCCTTGACTCAAGTATGAGCCAGGGATGCTCTTTTCCCTCCTAATTCACCCTAGATTTGATCTAGGCTGTCCATCATGAGACTAAGGATATA
>NW_021519692.1:0-327 GCF_001605985.2 Dendrobium catenatum | reverse complement strand
ATATATATATATATTTAATTTAGTTATCAACTAATTATCTAGTGCTCTTAGTATATCATAAAAGAAATGTTTCCAACCAATATAAATCTAATATTAGAATATCACGATACTAAAATGAAATTTTTCAGCAATACAAAATTGATCTAAAATGATCTCGCTTGCTATAATTGTGATATAAAATTGATCAAAATTTATTCTCTCAATTATACACTGTTAATTTCAATTTAATCTCAAAAGAATCATTTTAGATCAATTTTATATTATTCAGACTAAGGTTTAGTTTAGGACGTCTTTCTTACTGCTTTCTAAAGCAGTTTTTTAATATAA
>NW_021519691.1:0-358 GCF_001605985.2 Dendrobium catenatum | reverse complement strand
ATCAATGAGGCCATGGAACCATCACCGCCTTTGATGGAAAAGAGGCCATTTCAATTCACATGCTCCTTCATCGAATGAACATTTCGATATTATTAAATAGAACCATCTCCTACCCCATTATAGTGCAGTTCATTCAAGAACTTCTGAATTACATAGATTGTTTGAGATCTCCTTACAACTCACCAATGTGAGCCATTGCTAATATATGACTGCTCTTGAAGAACTATACTTCTGGTTATAAAAATGACAAGACAACATAATCATTTTTGGCAGGGAAAATTTTAAGACTAAATATGATTATAAATTGAATTAAGAGTTTAAGCATGTTTTAAAAAAAATTTAAAAATAGGCAAATTTC
>NW_021519690.1:0-462 GCF_001605985.2 Dendrobium catenatum | reverse complement strand
GGACGATTTGCTCTCTGACTTGTGCTATGCTCTGATCGTCCCAGGACGATCCAAAATCGGCCTGGACGATCCACTCCAAAAAATCAGCTGTATTGACTGCACTGATCGTCCTGGACGATCTCAATATCGTCCCGGACGATCCTGGGAGGAAAATCAGATCCAGAAAGGAAAAATCAAAGGAACGAGCTCTCACAATCTCCCCACCTTAGAAAAATGTCGTCCCGACATTTCCCTAAGGGTCTGGAGCAAAACGAGACAAAACAAATCCAATCAAATCCAAATCAAAATCAAAACTCGGCGAAAATCAATACAAATCACACAATCCAGTCAATCACAGTTCACTATGTATGCAAAATGATGCACTTACAGCTACCCATTCTACCCAACTCTCAATCCAGTCCTATAACTCTAGTAACAATCCATTTTTCCAATAACACTGCTCTGATACCAATTTGTGACGCC
>NW_021519689.1:0-216 GCF_001605985.2 Dendrobium catenatum | reverse complement strand
TTGACATAAATACATGAAACTTGATCTTTTAGTTACTTTCTTTTGCTTTTGTTTTTTATGTTTAGTTTTTTAGTGTGTTTTACTTTCCTTTTTTTTTCTTTCTTTCTTAATTTTCAAAATCATCGCTGAAATGATAACATATTCCATGCCCTTGTTTTTAAAAATTTGTAGTCAATGTATTTTTTCATCTCTCAATCTCTTAGATGGTAAAAATAT
>NW_021519688.1:0-242 GCF_001605985.2 Dendrobium catenatum | reverse complement strand
ATTGAGATATGAGTAAAATATAGAAAGATGATTTATATTTTGATTCAAGTTAAAAATATATAAAAATTATATAGATATGATAATCACAAATGGAGATGATGCAATTTATAAATAATTAGAATAATAAGAATTACATGAATTTGCTTGATTGAAAAATTTATATTAATTAGGTTATTTTTGTGAGGATATATTGTGTGAACAAATAACCTTAGAAGTCCATATGTAGATGTAAACACACCAAA
>NW_021519687.1:0-511 GCF_001605985.2 Dendrobium catenatum | reverse complement strand
GTACGCATATTTAAGTTACCCAATCGTATGTTTCAAAAAGAGATTTTAGAGTGTTTTATGTGTACAAAGCAATAGCCTTTGCTTTAGATTTCTATATCGAATTTTTTGTGAACAGTATACATCAATTGTTCGATAAAATGCCACTGAAAGAGAAAGTCATTTGATTATTTGAGAACTTGTCGGTATTGCTAAAAAATAAAATCTCTCTTAGAAGTATTTGAGACATTGAAGGTCGTATGTGATGAGTTGAGTATCATGTTGGAAAGACTTTAAGAGTTGGCATGTCCTTCATACCTTCCTTGCTTAGTCATGTTTTATGTCACAGTAAATATATTTGCTCTCCTTATTGTTGGAAATGGTTTCATATGCTGCTTCATGATTTGTAAGGAAGCCCAACTAAATGTAATGTTAATTCTATAAAAAATAATAATAATAATTGTTTGAAGTTTCTTTTGGTCTTTTTGAGATGAAATTCGGTGAAATTCGGTTTGAATCAGTACAAGTTTGTATA
>NW_021519686.1:0-2712 GCF_001605985.2 Dendrobium catenatum | reverse complement strand
AAACATTCAACACAGCCATCATCAGGGTGTTTGGGGTCATTTCCATTTAAGGTTTGAACCTTGTCGACTCTGTCTGGCTGTCGACAGAGGATCGGGTTTCGTATGCTTTATGCATTTGATAGTGAATTCTCATTGTTATAGGCATTGAAGGCCTAATATGAAAGTATTAAGACAAATATAACGGTCTCCACAACCGTATATTTGTTTGTTGGTTCGAACCCTGTCGACTTCTATTGACCGTTATAGAAGGATCGGTTTCGCACCTGAATTCACTTGTCAACCCGCGCAGCATCCCTTGACGTCACGTGTATACCAATAACACGCTCGTCGGGGCCCATGCGGGTGTTTGGGGGAATTTTATAATTGAACCCTGTCTATTCCTTTTTACATGCTTAGGAAGATCATGTTCAAATTTAGTAACCCGCGCAGCATCCCTAGACGTCATGTGTGTACCAATAACATGCTCGTCGGGGCCCATGCGGGTTGAGAATATATTTCCCCCTTTAGTGTACCTATGTGTATACAATTTATAGTGCACGTGCAGGGGGTATTTTTGGAATGTTTATAGACGCCTTCTGTCTGCTTGTACGGATGTTGCAGATCCGGTGGCGTTGCGTAGCAGCTTCGAATAGAATTGTTTGCTGCTTCGTATAGGTAGACTGTCGTGCACTATTTGTTGATTTTGTTGGCGGGTCATAGTGCACTAACTAATCTTCTGCCTTAACCTGTAGGAGGTTGTATTTGCCGGATTCCACATTCCCTTTGATCTTCTTTACTCATTGAGTTCAATGCATCTGGCTGTAATAGATTCATAGTTCTTGCTTACATTTGAACTGCAAGGTACTACTACATCTACTTTGGTGAGTTGTAATCTCTTGCAGGTGGTAGAAGCATTCATTCTTCCCTTTATTATAGTGGGCTGTATGAATACCCCAACATTTGTTGCATGCTTCTTGTAGATTTGTTCAAGCCAATAAATTTTGCATGAATCTTTACTATCATTTGTGAGTGGATGATACTACGACCTTCATTGTCTTTGAACACAGCTTTTAGTATATAAGGGACTTACATGTGGATGGCAATTTCAAAATACCTTTTGCATCAATTGTTTGTCATTGTGTTTCAACACAAGTCTCCTATTCATATGAATGGATGATATCTTATACATCAATTGATTCATGAATCTAACATAATTAGTTGTGAGAGAAATGTCTCACATATAAATTACAGTATTCATTAAAGTAGCATTGTGTATCTATTTGTAATTTAGCTTACACATTTTTATTAACCAAAGATGGTGTTTTAGTCCATGTCCAAGTTCAAGCTTCTTTATAATCATTTGAACTTGAGTCCACAAGCCTTCTATTTATCATAATGATGAGCTCATATTCTCAAGTTTGAATCAAAGTCCATGTCCTTTGCAGCTTGTTCAAGTCCCTTGAGTCATTCTTGTAAGTTCTAAGTTCAATCTCATTTGCACATTTCTTTTTATTTGGATTTAAGTTTGATTAAGTAGATTAAGTCAAGTCCACAAATCTCATTCTGCTCCAGAGTCCCTTGTATGCTATTTTTCACAAAATTCGGGCAGCCTCGCGGAGTCCTCCCCGTTTAGGGAAAAACCAAGAGCCGCCTACCAGCGCACCGTCAATAAAGACGTGCACGTTGGTGTTGTGAACGACATCCCGGGCGGTGGTTGTAATTTTTTTGTTTTCTCGCCACCCGCGTGCGGGACGCGCAATAAAGGTCTGCATGGAGGTTTTATAAAAAGCGATTTTGATAAAGGTAGACAATTCTTGCTTTCCCCCCGCTCCGGGTGTACTTTATAAGTGACTATTCCGCTGCCGAGCGTGCCCCGCGATCGGGTCCCCATCCCACCAACGCGCAATAAAGGTCGTGCATGGGGCCGGGTTTTCTCTGGTTTGACATCGAACTATTATGGAAGTAGGTTTTGATTTTAGAAAAGATTCTGCTATCGTTGCGGGGGTCGTTCAGTGGCTTGTATCGACGCTGGATCGATGTCACGTCGCCTACCTCGTCGTAGGTGCCGCTTGCGCAGTACGGTTCCTCCTCCACGGCCATAAAGGCGTGCTTAGGTTGTGGTTGCCGTTACTTGCCGAACTGAACGTCGAGGACAGAGAGTGGAGGGGAGCAAAGCATTTTATTTAAAAAATTAATAATGATAAATAATAAAATAAAAAAATAATTAAATTATATTAAACTAATTATAACGATTATAATCATCTATTAATCATGTTAAAAAATACTTAATATATTAATTTAACTAATAATATTTAATTATAAATAATTAATATTAATTAATAAAATAATAATAATCATGTCATAATTAAACTAACTTAATATATAAACGATATATTATTTATTAATTAATTAAATTAAAGTAAATAATTTATACAATAATTAATATATTTAAATATAATTAATGATAATCTAACTAATATTATGAATAATTAATTATAATTAAATAAATACTAACTATAATTATAACACATTATTATTTTAATTATTATAATTAAATAATAATAAGTAAATAAAAATCCCCTCCCCTCTCTTCTCGTTCTCTTACATTTACGGGATACTGGCCGAACAAGCACGTGAAGGTAAACGTTACCGTTCACAGCAAACCGAGGCGTGCGTCGGTTGCTCCCGATCAAAATGTTATAACTTCCGATCTCAGCGGGTAGAGGGGGACCC
>NW_021519685.1:0-261 GCF_001605985.2 Dendrobium catenatum | reverse complement strand
GGTTATGTCTGGCCGTGTAATGGATAAGTACTGTAGGGAACCAGCTAGACGTCGGTATAAGGAGGGATCGAAGAATGGTTGATCAGTGATTGATTTCGTTTTGGAGTTTGAGGCCATCGGAGAAGGAGAGCTTTTGCAATCTGACATCCCAACTGTGTTGAGCAGAGAAGCTGCATAATGGGCTTGTGAGAGAAACAGGCCGTGAGAAGAGTGTTGAACCTGTATATGTTGCAAACCTATTTTCATGTCTTATGTTTTGAT
>NW_021519684.1:0-694 GCF_001605985.2 Dendrobium catenatum | reverse complement strand
GGATAGTGATCCGAGGCAATTCGAGACAAATGTTTCAAAATAGCTAGATGAATAGAACTCATAGCTATAAAACTTATAAGGCATCTATGTAGTCTTTCTAAAATGCGAGCCCCTCTGGATTTGTTATTGCACCAAGTGAATTTTGGTCCAATAAACCCAACCTCATGAAAATCATTATTTAAAAACATCTTTATATCCTTAACACCTTGAGATAAAATGAATTTTCTTCCTCCTCTTTTCTCCTCCTAAGACAATACACAGTTAAAGTCTCCACCAATCACTGAAGGTCTTGTATAAAAATAATATCATTCCAAACAATCCCATAATGACTTACTATCAAGCATATTCCTACTACCATAAACTATAGATACCACCCAACAGCCTTTGTTAAAAACATCAAGATTCCCAATGATCACCTGAGAAGAAACCTCCACCACAGAGAAAGAAGCCAAATCCTTCCTCCATAAACCCAATATACCTTCAGAAAGGCCATCAAAAGGGATCATAAATGAGTCCCAATTATTCCCCATAAAACTTTTCGAGTTTGTGGTAAAGTCCCCTAAACCCTAAACAAGACCCACAAACAAAACATCATTGTCTTTTACAAACTCCTTGAGATATAGAGCGGCTTTTCTCTTCTAAGCCCCTCTATAGTTTCAAAAAGCGAAAGAAGACATTAATTAAACAAGGGGGT
>NW_021519683.1:0-229 GCF_001605985.2 Dendrobium catenatum | reverse complement strand
AATTTTGTGATGACGTATCAGTTGCCCCCCTATTTTCAGACGTCGAAGCTCCAGAAGTCCGAAAATATTTGTTCCGAAATTTTACATTGGTTGAATCGCAAAAAATTGCGTTTCAAAAGTTAAATGCTTGCTCAAATTTGATTGTAGAGGCCCCGTTAAGCTCCGAAAGTGTAAAAATTGAGTCCGGAACGTCGAGAAACGTGTCCGGGGACCCCAAAAACGTCTGATT
>NW_021519682.1:0-272 GCF_001605985.2 Dendrobium catenatum | reverse complement strand
AGAGCAAAATGCTCGTCTCAGAATGGAGGAGCTCGACGCACTTGATGAACGCAAGTTACAAGCCCAACAAAACTTGGAAATCTACCGAGGAAGAATGGCAAAGTCTTTTGATCGAATGGTGCGTCCTCGATCATTTCAAGAAGGAGAGTTGGTCCTGGTGTTGAGAAGACTAATCATCCTACACAGAAAAATTGGTGACAAGTTCATATCCAATTGGGAAGGCCCCTTCGTCATCAAGAAAGTGTACCAAGGAGGAGCATATCAGTTGATCG
>NW_021519681.1:0-250 GCF_001605985.2 Dendrobium catenatum | reverse complement strand
CTTTAAAATATTTGTACTTCTGGAGTAAAGCTAAGCTGAAAAGCTTTTCTCTTCTTAAAGAAAACCTTTTAAAAGAAATTTTGGAGCTTCAATCCAAAGAGGCAGAGATTGGATTTCTTTCGGAGGAGGACGGATAGCTACTCCAAGTGAAAATTGCTGAACTTAACTCAACCTTAGCTAGACTTAACACTTGGTGGAGACAACGTGCTAAGATGAAATGGTTAATAGATGGAGATTCAAATTCTAAGTT
>NW_021519680.1:0-234 GCF_001605985.2 Dendrobium catenatum | reverse complement strand
CATACTCCAGGAATTTCATGGGAGCGCGGTTGGGGGTTATTCTGGGGTGCAGAAGAACTACATGAGTATTGCTGTTGAGCTTTACTGGAAGGGAATGCATAGAGATGTAGAGGAGATGGTGGCTAGATGTGAGATTTATGAGAGGAACAAATACATGGCTATGTCACCAGGGCAGCTACTACAGCCGTTGGCGTTATCAGGACGAGTATGGGAGGAGATATCCATGGACTTCAT
>NW_021519679.1:0-277 GCF_001605985.2 Dendrobium catenatum | reverse complement strand
TCCGATCAGAACATTCGTACAGAAATCAGAGCATACATATCGAATCAAATTAGATATCAAATCAGAACGGACAGGACAGAATTATCATATCAGAATCAGAAATAAAATAGAAATCATTATATCACATCATAGTTGATAGCACTTACAGAAATCAGAAAATCAAATCAATCACATCAAGAGTACGAAAATCAGATAACAATTAGTTCAGAACAGATCTTCCTTCCAGATATCAGAACTTCCTCTTATATCTCCCTTGTGCACATAGCACCCCTCTTCC
>NW_021519678.1:0-250 GCF_001605985.2 Dendrobium catenatum | reverse complement strand
ACCGTTTATGGACTTGTTGCATTTGTAGACTGTCCACACTCCATTTTGTAGAAGACACCTTGGATTTAAAGCTCCTGGATCGAGTGCTATAGTTCTCGAACGGATTTGGGATAGGTTCGCCGGGAAGCTTGCCGGAAAGGGACTTGACTCAGCTCAATAGAACAGATACTTTGGCTTGAGAGGTTGAAAGTGGAGAGAGAGGGTTCAAGTGACAGACTCAGCTCATTTCTCCCATTTGCCCTATTCACTC
>NW_021519677.1:0-559 GCF_001605985.2 Dendrobium catenatum | reverse complement strand
GGGGGTAGCATGTCCCTTAGGGCCTTGATCTTTTCCGGGTTGGCCTCAATCCCTCGATGGGTAACCATGAATCCCAAAAATTTCCCTGAGGCAACTCCAAATGCGCATTTGGAGGGGTTGAGGCGCATGTTATAAGATCGAGGGAGGCAGAAACATTCTTCCAAGTCTGATATATGTTGGGATTTCTCAAGGCTCTTCACTAGCATGTCGTCCACATAGACTTCCATGGTACGCCCAATAAGGTTCTTAAAAACCTTATTCATTAGCCGTTGGTATGTTGCCCCCGCATTTTTGAGTCCAAACGGCATTACTAGGTAGCAATATAATCCCTTATTCGTTTGGAAGGATGTTGCCTCCTCATCGGCAGGGTCCATCTGTATTTGATTGTATCCGGAGTAGGCATCCATAAAGCTTAACATCTGATGTCCGGCTGTGGCGTCAACTAATTGATCAATTCGAGGGAGCGGGAAACTGTCTTTGGGGCAAGCTTTGTTGAGATCAGTATAGTCCACACACATTCTACAATCTCCACTTGCCTTTCGAACCATCACGACGTTGG
>NW_021519676.1:0-399 GCF_001605985.2 Dendrobium catenatum | reverse complement strand
AGGAGTAGTCATTAGAAATAAGGCTAGATTAGTTTCAAAGGGTTATAATCAAATTGAAGAAATCGATTTTGAAGAAACGTTTGCCCCTATAGCTAGACTGGAGGCAATTAGGGTTTTGCTAGCCTTTGCATGTTTTAGATGATTTAAATTGTATTAAATGGATGTCAAAAGTGCCTTTTTAAATGAGATAATTCAAGATGATGTATTTGTGAAACAACCTCTAGGCTTTGAAAATTCTAAATACTCAAATCATGTTTTCAAGTTGAAAAATGCATTATATGGATTAAAGCAGGCACCTATGGCTTGGTATGAGAGGTTGAGCACCTTCCTACTTGAAAGATCATTTGAAAAAAGAAGTGTGCATACAACTCTCTTTTTGAAGAAATGTGGAAAGGATAT
>NW_021519675.1:0-292 GCF_001605985.2 Dendrobium catenatum | reverse complement strand
GCATTCAGACTCTAATCAGGGTAGTTCGCGTCGCCTATACATAGACTCTATTTATTTTGTACATAGTATGTGTACAAAATAAATTAATTGGCCTATTCTGATTAGAGTCCAATCCGGACTCGGGACATAATAATTTTCATGTCACTTATTTATTTACATGAATTAAATGGTTTAACATTAAAAAAATAAATATAGTTTTATTATTTTATTTGACTTGTTTTAAAAAATAAATATTGTATTAATAACAAAAAAATTAAAAATTAAAAATCATAAATAGATCTAAATCTTCGAA
>NW_021519674.1:0-679 GCF_001605985.2 Dendrobium catenatum | reverse complement strand
TGAAAATACAAAAATTCAAAAATTTGTGTTAATCGTCCAGGACGAAATATTTTCGTACGGGACGATGTGTGTAAAATGTTAATCTGCGTGATTTCAAACCGTCTTGAGAGCAGTTTTTAATGTAGTTCGTCTGTACGATCTGCACGATCGTCTGGGATGAAATTTTTTTTCTCTCAAACGTCGGGACGATTGATTGGTGCAGTTGAAAGGATAAGACTGTTTTTATTATGAACTTCGTCTGTACGAACCTGAACTTCATTTGGACGAAAACATGGCGGTTCAATGTAGGAGACGGTTTTAAAACTGCCATTAAAATGATCACAAGTGTGATCGTCTGGACAAACATTAATCGTCTGTACGATCGGTCAAGTCAAAAGTCTGTACAAAAGGACGTATCGTAAGTTGTGTTGATTACGAAAAGCCATTATATTTTGGACGAATTTAATCGTCTGTACGAAACTTTTTCGTCCAGACGAACGATAATTTTCGTCCAGGACGAACGTATCGTTTTCTTTAAATAAGATGGCTTTTTAACTCAACAATCACATTTCCAAACATCTCTTTCAATCCCTTTCGATTTCTAGATCAACAATGGCCTCCTCTAGCAAGCGACAAAAGGTTTTAGCAAAGAAACCCCTTAGTAATTCTTCCGAGAACTTTCTTTCAAAAGCAAATGAGG
>NW_021519673.1:0-906 GCF_001605985.2 Dendrobium catenatum | reverse complement strand
CAGGAAAGAGATTTCTTAAGTGGTTTGAGTTATAATGACTCTTCCTATGTTTTGACAATTGATCAAAAGTAGGTGTCATCCTAGTTCTCTTACATACTTCTAAATCATTTTGAATCTTAAAATTAGTGCTCTTTAAAACTTCATTTTCAATCCTCAAATTTTTTTCCATCTCCTTAGACTTCTTAAACTGAGATTCAAGTGATGTGCGTGAGACTTTTAATACATCAAGCTTTTCAACTAACTCACAATGATTTTTATTTAACTCATCAAATTCATCAAGTAAAGTCATATGATTTGAATCAATTGTTTGATGGTCTTTAATAAAAATTTCATGCTCTTTTTGTAGATTTAAAAATTCTAATTTCAAGCTAGCATGTGTTTTCTTTAATTTTCTATATGATGCATGAATTTTTTCTGAAACTTCAAGAAGTTGATTATAGGAAAGTTCACATACCTCTTCTTGATCAGGATTGTTGTCTGCCATCAAGCACAATTTTGATATCTCATCTTCTGGTTCTGTCTCTGATGAATCCGATGCCGAATCCACCCAAAATGCTTTTTGTACTCTCATCTTGTCCTTCCTTGGCTTAGGTTTCTCCTCACCCTCTCCTTTGCTTGAGTGATCTTTAAGCATAGGGTAATAAGTTCTCAGTTGTCCAGGCTTCCTGCATTCAAAACAGACAACATCAGAAGATCCTTTAACATGTTTATCTTCCTTACCTTTTCTCCAACTTTGATGATGCTTTTGTTTCTTCCTTAGAAAGCTTTTGAATTGCCTTGTGATGAAGGCAACTTCATCGCTTTCAGACCTGGAAGATTCAGAATCCAATTTGAGTGCCTTTAATGTGATTGTTTTCTCCTTCTTTTTTTCACCTGCATCAAGATTTCTTTAATTCACCCCTTGCT
>NW_021519672.1:0-314 GCF_001605985.2 Dendrobium catenatum | reverse complement strand
GTTCGCTCAAATATATAAATAAGTTCTCCGATCTAGGCTCTATTTTTTTCTCAATAGAGAGTGAAAAATGGTCTATTATGAGTTTAAGCATTGAAAGTAGTAAAAAGTATAGTAGCTATAACGAGGCTCTAATCTTTTCTTTAAAAAAGTGTTGGTTGTTCTCATTGATTAAAATAGATTTGGAGGTTAAGTTTATCATGCATCTTATTTTGAAATTTCAATTTTCTTACTATAAGAAAATAATTATCTTTCATGACATAGAAAGTTGACAATCAAAAGAGAAACATAAAATTTAGTTAAGTGTTATAGAGATG
>NW_021519671.1:0-219 GCF_001605985.2 Dendrobium catenatum | reverse complement strand
ACGTCGCTTTGATACAAATCCTTCTCCTTAAACTTGAAGATCACTACCTAAGAAAGTTTATAAAATAAACCTGTCACAATTAGAAATCAAATTTCCTAAGTCTAATTGCTAAACCCGATATTTTCCCTTAACCAATCCTAACGACAATTAAAGGATAATTAATTAAATTAATATGAATTTTTGGATTTAATAAATACCTAATTTTTAAAAATCTATAAA
>NW_021519670.1:0-227 GCF_001605985.2 Dendrobium catenatum | reverse complement strand
CAGGCAGGCTGGGCGGTCGTCCGGGCAGTCGGGCAGGGCGGGAATGCTAGCAGGGAGCGCGGGATTGAGGGCGGGCAGAGCTGCTAGGCTAGCAGGCAAGGAATTTTTTTTATTTTTTTTTTAATTTGACACGTGGTTTAAGACCACCGGCAAGCCGCCGGAATAATTGGCCGCCGGAAAAAACTGCCATAATTCATTTTCCTACGCCGTTTTTACCGGTGGAATTT
>NW_021519669.1:0-1209 GCF_001605985.2 Dendrobium catenatum | reverse complement strand
ATTGATTTGAATTTATTCAAATAAGAGTTACCAATTTATGAAATCTAATTTATGAAAGAATTGAGAGCAAGTGGGAAAGGAGGGAGGGGCCAAGGAGAAGCCGGCGGTGGAGATTTGCTGTGGGTGGGGAGGCAGATTGGGTATCGGCGCTGGGTGGAGGTGGAGTTTTAAATGGCCAGCGGCTTAAGGGTACGAGAAAGGAGAAGTAATGCCGGCGGTGGAGATTGGACGATGAAGAGGAAGGGATAAGAAGTAGAACCACGAACCCGACTTATCTAGGTATGTGGGTGATGCACAATTCTCCCTCTCCTAAGGATTCCACTCCAACTCTCAAACTCTCATGAGAACTCCAACAAGAAAAAGAAATTCTAAAATAATCATTCATTACCTTCAAAGACAAAACAAGGGGCTATAAATAGCCTAGTACATGAGACTCAAAAATAAAAAGACGACAATGCCCTCGGGGATTGCATACGACATCCCTTTACTAAAAGGGTACAACGAAAAATATGATAAAACATAAAACAAATACAACGATGCATGAATAAGAAAATACATAAAATAAATCAAAAATACAATGATTCGATCGTGGCCGTAGATCGGCACCCACGCCTTCCAAGATCTGATGTCCCCATCAAGTACTTTCCTATTTCAATTGGATATATTAAGGATCAGCCTTAAGACCATATCTTTTTGCTTTAGTCATGGATGTTCTTACTAGGCATTTGTAAGAGGTTGTACCCAGGTGTATGCTTTTTTGTTTATGATATTCTTCCTGTTGATAAAATCAGAGGAGTTAAAGGAAAACTTGAATTATGGAGGCAAACCTTAGAATCTAAAGGTTTCCATTTGAGTAGACCTAAAACCGAATATATTTAGTGTAATTTTAGTAGTAATAGATTCAATGGGAGGATTGTGGTTTTGAGCAATCAAGACATTAATAAGTGTACATGTTTTATATATCTTGGGTTTATTGTTCAGAGTGATGGTGAAATATACACGGATATTATTACTATAATTCAAGTTGGGTGGTTGAAGTGGAGGAAAGCAACGGGCTTTTTGTGTGATAGAAAGTTCCCCCTCAAACTTAAGGGAAATTTCTAAATTTCTATAAGATGGTGGTGAGACCTGAAATGCTTTATGGCGCAAAATGTTGTCCATTAAAAAGATGTATAATATTCAATTAAGTGTTACAGAGATGAGGATGCT
>NW_021519668.1:0-234 GCF_001605985.2 Dendrobium catenatum | reverse complement strand
ATTATTTATGTGTTGCTTTTTGACACGAAAAAATTTGGTATCAAAAAATACGCAACATAATAAACAGTAAATACGCTGCATCCGAACGCGTTCGGATTACGTACAGAATAATTTCTCCAAATTCAGATATTCTACCATTTTTTGCAGAAAATTTAAGAGAAGAAAAGTTTACTAGTAAATACTTTTTAACTCTAAAATTTAACTTTAAGTTATTTACTTTTGGCTGTTTCTTTT
>NW_021519667.1:0-253 GCF_001605985.2 Dendrobium catenatum | reverse complement strand
CCCAATTCGACGCTTACTAATATGTAGGAGCTATAAGAAAATTATTGCCCGGCTTTTAAAACAGAACATATTTATAATATCACAATAATTTTCAAAAAAATTATTTTCCTTGCAACAACTTTACAATCATTTTTATAAAAAGTTAATATACTCTCAATCGATCAAACCCTAAATTAGCATTTTCTCATATGAAATTCTGAATTAATTTATATAAAAAAATTCTGAATTAATTTATATGATAATTCTAATGCTG
>NW_021519666.1:0-3411 GCF_001605985.2 Dendrobium catenatum | reverse complement strand
GGTGCCACCTACCAGCGGGCGATGACTCATATATTTAATGATCTGATACATCAAAAGGTCGAGTGCTATGTGGACGACCTTGTTATCAAGAGCATGGATCGAAGAAATCACCTAAATGACTTGAGGATTGTATTTGAAAGGATCAGGAAGTATGATTTAAAAATGAATCCTCTCAAATGTGCTTTTGGAGTCTCCTCTGGCAAATTTTTGGGGTACGTTGTCCGTTATCGAGGCATAGAGATCGACCCCAACAAAATTAAGGCAATCACGGAGATGCCACCACCAAGGAACCTTAGACAGCTTCGCTCGCTGCAAGGACAACTAGCTCTCATTCGGAGATTCATATCAAATCTATCGGGTAGATGCCAGCCATTTTCAAAGCTAATGAAGAAAGATGTCTGTTTCAAATAGGATGCAGAATGTCAGGAGGCGTTTGACAGCATCAAGAGATACTTGTTGAATCCACCCATTTTCACAGCGCCAATTCCGGGGAAGCCTCTTATACTGTATACAGCTGCGCTAGAAGAGTCCCTCGGAGCACTATTGGCCCAGAATAATGAAGTAGGCAAAGAAAATGTGCTCTACTACATCAGTCGAAGGTTGATTGGAGCAGAAAGCCGTTATTCCCCAATTGAAAAGCATTGTCTGGCGCTAATTTTTTCAGTTCAGAACTCCGCCACTATATGCTATCACATAAAATCACACTAATATCAAAGATCAATCCGCTGAAGTTCTTGATGACAAGACCAGCGTTGATAGGTGGGCAGTATTGTTATTGCAGTTTGAAATCATATACATGCCACAGAAGGCGGTGAAAGGACAGGCCTTGACAGATTTCCTTGCTGCACACCCAATCCCGGCTGATTGTCCACTAAATGATGATTTGCCCGATGAGCAGATAATGCAGATCGAGGTGAATGAAAGGCTACCATTTTGGGAAATGTACTTCGACGGGCATCGTCGATTAGACCTGTCTGACCTCCAAATATTGCAAGAGCCCGAGCCGGCATCGGTCTCATTTTCATAGCACCCGAGGGAGGCATAATGAGGTTTTCATTCAATTTGACTGAACCTCGGACCAACAACGAAGCCGAATACGAAGCTCTATTAGCAGGGTTGGATTTTGCGATCGATGTCAGAATCCAACATCTCCAAATCTACGGTGATTCTCAACTCGTGATAAATCAGATCATCGGTATTTATAAAGTTGGCAAAGCCGAATTGGCCCACTATCACCGACGAGCCCTTGAGCTTTTGAAGCAAACACCAAATGTCAAAATGGCTCGAATTCCTCGAGGACAGAATACTAAAACAGATTGTCTAGCCAAATTAGTCAAAGAAATGACAAACATTAATGAAGAGAGTCCTGTATTCATCGGGGTTTACACTCGTAGGGTCTTGGAGCCCGCTCTATTATAATTCCCGATGGTAAAAGGAATTCTAAATTCAAGTCAGCAGGATGAAACTCTAGTTGACCCTCAACCTCTCCATCATATTGCCATGAAGAATTTTCCAGAAGAGTATCATGTGGCCAAGAGACGTAAAGCTAGTCAAGCTTCAGAATCGATGTGGCATTGTTTAGATATTGAAGTCGAAAATGATTGGAGGCAGTCATTCATTGACTACTTCAAGGAAAACAAACTCCCGATAGAAAATCTATAACCGTACAAATTCGAAAAAGGGCGTTGCGATACGCATTTGTCAATGATACGTTGTACAGACGAGCTTTTGATCAAATGTGGCTAAGGTGCCTAGGGACCAAGGAAGCTGATAAAATAGTAACAGAAGCCCATGAAGGGCTTTGCGGAGCACATCAGTCAGGTCCCAAAATGGCCGCTAAAATCAAGAGGATGTGTTACTATTGGCCAACTATGGTCAGAGATTGTATTGACCACGCTAAGAAGTGCCACGAGTGTCAAATCCACGGTGATGTTATACATCAGCCTCCAAATTCGCTGCACCCAACAATAGCATCCTGGCCATTTGAATGTTGGGGAACTGACATAATTGGGCCAATAGATCCACCGTCTTCAGTGGGACACCGTTTTATTCTAGTAGAGAGGTCACATCGGAGCATGTGATCAATTTTTTTAACCACAATGTCGTCTACAAATTTGGTGTGCCACGCCGAATAATTTCAGACAACGGTACTGCATTCAAAAGTACAAAAATTTACAAGTTCGTTGATCGGCACAAAATCGATTGGCGATATTCATCTATATACAATCCAAGAGTAAATGGATTGGCATAAGCCTTCAACAAGACGCTGTAGACGACATTGTGGCATACGAAGATGGCAGAAGATTCTCAACAAGAATAAAAGAGTGGCATACGAAGATGACAGAAGCACTATGGGCCTATCGTACAACCTACAAAACTTCAAACAAAGCCACTCCGTATTCTCTAGTGTTCAGTGTGGAAGCCGTATTACCACTAGAGATTGAACTACCGTCACTTCGGGTAGCAGTTCAAAATGATCTCACTCAAGAGCAAAATGCACACCTCAGAATGGAGGAGCTCGACGCACTTGATAAACGCAGGTTATAGCCCAACAAAACTTGAAAATCTACCGAGGAAGAATGGCAAAATCCTTTGATCGAATGGTGCGTCCTCGATCATTTCAAGAAGGGGAATTGGTCATGGTGCTGAGAAGACCAATCATTCCGCATCAAAAAATTGGTGGCAAATTCATATCCAATTGGGAAGGCCCCTTCGTCATCGAGAAGGTGTACCAAGGAGGAGCATATCAGTTGATCGATCTGAACGGTCAGAGGCCCATGCCACCTATCAACGGCCGACATTTAAAGAAATATCATGCATGAAAAAGTCCATAACTAATGTATTTTGTGATGAACAAAGTTTTATGTACATAGTTATCAAAGCATGCAAATATTTATATTTTTGAAATTCTCTTGTATATCAAGAATGCATTTCAAAATCCCTCATCAGACTGGAGGCATTTTAAATATTTATTTGGGTCAACATCATGCTGTATGCCGAAATCCCCGAATAAATATTTAAAATCTCAAAGATACAAAGCCTATCCAAAATGTCCTTGCGAGACAATGAGCATTTTAAATATTCATTTGGGTCGACATCGTGCTACATGCGGAGATCCCCGAATAAATATTTAAAGTTATAAATTCAAATGCTCTTTTGTGCTAAAGAATACAGAGATTTCTTTTTCAAAGTCTATACAGATGATTTCTCAAAAGATCGAAACAACGCCTTCTCCAATGAACAAAGACTCAAAAGTCAAGAACGAGACTTTTGTGGCTACACACTCTTACAAAATTGAACCAAAGAAGCTTGAAGTCTTTCGACAGCCTGAAGCTTAAGGTTCGAATGAGTGTAAAACGTCGGATCCAACACGCCCAAATATGGCCGGATCGCTGGCAGCTCTGTCTACTC
>NW_021519665.1:0-272 GCF_001605985.2 Dendrobium catenatum | reverse complement strand
GATACTCTAGTGTTGGAAAATCTTATAGAGTATTTAACAAAATAACATTGATTATTGAGGAGACCACACATATTATATTTGATGAATCTAGAATTTTGGAAGAGACAAATATTGAAGAGGATGAGATAGAAACTAACTCTCAAAAGATTGAGAAATTTAATTTGGAAGAAAATTTAGATATAAAAAACTCGGTTCCTAGAGATTTAAGATTTTCTAAAAACCATCATAAGGAATTTATTTTACGTGAACCTATTGAGGGTGTTAGTACCAGG
>NW_021519664.1:0-324 GCF_001605985.2 Dendrobium catenatum | reverse complement strand
CCGGCGGTTAATAGACTGACGGCCTACCGACGGTCATTTTACTGACAGTTCTCCGGAGGTTTAGTTAGACGTCGTATGTTTTTAGAACCGCCGGCCTTCGCCGGTAGACCGCCGGCGGTCTAAACGTCGGTATTGCCGGCGGTCTAAACCGCCGAATGTCCACCGTATAACCGTCGGTGGCCATCGGTAACCGCCGGTAATAAAACGACGGTGTCATGCCATTACCGGCGGCTGGCTATTGGCCGTCCGGTATCGTAGTTTCCGGCGGCCAAACCTCCGGTTAGCCTCCAGAAACCTGTAGCACCTGCAAAAAAAAATTGACAG
>NW_021519663.1:0-310 GCF_001605985.2 Dendrobium catenatum | reverse complement strand
TGGTATGAAGTCAGTTCTTACCAATATACATTGGGTTCGTATGGAACTGATTTAAGTAAGTTCATCCAAGATGATCCAAAATCGTCCGGGACGATCCACTTTGTAAAGACTTGAAATCAGCAATTTTTGGATGGTTTTTTGTGTCTTTCCTATATAAAGTCCAATTAGAATTGCCTCTTGATCTTTCTGCCTACTGATCTTCATGCCAACTAAAGGGAGACTCAAGGAGTGAGTGTGAGAGAGTGTTTTAAGAAGGATTCTTACTACTAGAACGTGAAAGATTCACTTGGTACTCAAAGGTAAGAATCTC
>NW_021519662.1:0-204 GCF_001605985.2 Dendrobium catenatum | reverse complement strand
CACAAGAACGAAGCTACAATGACTGTCAAAGACACTTATAAAGTACCTTGTCATAGCTTAAAAAGAACTAAAAACGAGCTCATTAATGCATGTTACAGTCATTATCATCCAGGACAATAGGCATATCATCCTGTACGATTAGTACAATTTAAGCCCAATCAGTCGAAACAATTTGAGAAGAGCATAAGAATTTTATTCATATCA
>NW_021519661.1:0-207 GCF_001605985.2 Dendrobium catenatum | reverse complement strand
TATTCGGCGTCGATCTTCGTCGACCGCCCTTGTTCTATGGCTTCGAACGTCTTCGACAGCCGACCTTCTGCAATCCATCGATCTTCGCAAGCTCCAGGCTCTGATACCAACTGATGTAGTAGGATCGTCGGAAGATGCGACCTGCAAGAAGGATTTTTGGCTCCCAATCTAGGGAAGAAGAGAAACAAGCTCTAAGGCTTCAAGAGA
>NW_021519660.1:0-593 GCF_001605985.2 Dendrobium catenatum | reverse complement strand
GAAAAGGTAAGGATCATAAATATTCTAAAGGATCTTCGGATGTTATTTTTTATGAATGCAGGAAGCCTGGACATGTGAAAGCCGATTGTCCTACACTTCAAGATCACTCGAGCAAAGAAAAGGAAAACGGCGAGGAGAAACCTAAGTTTAGGAAGGACAAGAAGAGAGTCCAAAAGGCATTGTGGGCAGAATCTGGTACTGATTCCTCTGAGACTGAACCAGAGGAAGAGACAACAAACGTGTGCTTAATAGGGGAAGATCATCTTGAGCAAAGTGATGAGGAAGAGGTATGTAAACCTACCTATGATAAATTATTTGAGATTTGTGAGAAAATCCATGCATCATACAAAAAACTTAAGAAGACTCATGCTAACTTAAAATTGGAACTTGTGAATTAATAAAAAAGAGTATGAAGTTATTCTTAAAGATCATTCAATGATTGATTATAATCACATGGCTCTTCTTGTTGAATTTGATGATTTGAACAAAAAGCATTCGAAATTAATTGTTGAGAATGAAGCATTAAAAGTTTCACAGACCTCTCTTCAATCTGATCTCAAGAAATCTAAAGAGAAAGAGAAAAACTTGAGGGT
>NW_021519659.1:0-314 GCF_001605985.2 Dendrobium catenatum | reverse complement strand
ATATTTATATTGAAAAAAGAAATAAAAATAATAAAACATCAAAATTGCATCAATAATATTAAAATTATGTTAGTCTAACAAGAGACATGAGATTGATATCCTTAACTAGATCGAGTTATAACATAACTTAAATTTTTTGAAAAATTAGATTTTCTAATGAATTCAATTTTGCATTGCTTTTTAAAATATAACACTTGTTAGATTAATATTTTAAGGATAATCATATAGGCTAACACATATTTTTGAAATAGATCAAAAACACAAAAAATAAGATAGAATAATTTTTATTGATATCATAGTGAATGATATTACAT
>NW_021519658.1:0-214 GCF_001605985.2 Dendrobium catenatum | reverse complement strand
GCAAAAAAATTCTTCTCAAGATAATCTGAGAGTTTAAATAGAGAGCCTAAAAAAGAAGCCCTAATTTTAAATTTTCCTTCAAAGATTGTCCAGTATGATTATGAGATCGTCCTGTATGATTAGTACAAAATAACCATTATAGATAGTATCAATAGCATTTTCTTGTACGAACAATTTAAGTATTTATATTGGTCATTCAATATGATTCTATGAT
>NW_021519657.1:0-284 GCF_001605985.2 Dendrobium catenatum | reverse complement strand
GCATTAGAATATGCATTTGGTTCTTTCCATAACAATCCGATCTGGAATATCTGGGAAGCTAATCAGCATTTTGTGCTGGATTTCAAATATTGGCTTCCTCCACCTCCAGGTTGGATCAAATGCAATGTTGATGCATCGCTATCTAGTAATAATCTTGCTGGAATAAGAGGTGTTTTCAGAGACGACAAAGGAAGATTTTATGGAGCATTTGGTTTCAATATTAATCATTGGGATATAGCACAAGCTGAAATACATTCTATTATTTCCCTAAGAAAGTTTGTTCA
>NW_021519656.1:0-223 GCF_001605985.2 Dendrobium catenatum | reverse complement strand
CAATTGGTATTAGTGCAATACTCGGAAGGTGCCTCCGGGGAGTAGATGTAGGTAATGTTTGACCGAACCACTATAAATCTTGTGTCTTTTTATTTTCTGCTGCTTTTATTTTTAACCTTTTAATTTTTAGTTGAAAAACCTTTTCTACAAAATTCACTAAAATTATTCTCGGTTTAAAATTCAAAAAGAGGGAAATTTTTTTAATTACCAAATTCACCCCCCC
>NW_021519655.1:0-381 GCF_001605985.2 Dendrobium catenatum | reverse complement strand
TCTGGGATCGGTAACCTCCTAGGAATTTACACCAATGAGACAAAACCGTGAGGCCGTTAAACAAAAGCTGATAGTATCTTGATAGTTAAGAGTTTGGACAGTTACATGTTTTATATCTATATATAGCGTAGTATAGCTAGGGAGAAAGTAAATTTCTTTTATTTATTTTTTATTTTTTCTTGGCTTGGTAATTAAAATTGTTATAAAGAATTTTCAAGTCTTCTTGCTCTCAACATCAACTTTTTCTATTGGCTGAGTGTGCATGTGATGCTAAAGGTGAATTCATTTTATTGCTTAATGGTAACTGATAAAATGCACTATTTTACACGTACACACTCAGCCAATAGAAGGAGACATCATTCCTAATTTAGATTAGTAAAT
>NW_021519654.1:0-250 GCF_001605985.2 Dendrobium catenatum | reverse complement strand
TACACAAAAATCCTGCAAAAAGCACAAATTCTAAATTACACCAAATTACAGTAGAATGTTCACGACATCAATACAAGACTATTGTTCTGCTGAATCCATATCAAATAACATCCTGATATTTTTCTATTCAATTAAAATCGCGTAGAACCAAATCCGACCTGTAAAATCATCGTAGAAAATACTCAAATCGTGTACAATATTCATATCTATAGTATTCTAAAAGTTGTGCGGTGAAAGTTGTCTCAATACA
>NW_021519653.1:0-356 GCF_001605985.2 Dendrobium catenatum | reverse complement strand
AAACATGCAAAGCTAAGTAGCAACTCTCTCAACAAACTCAAATGACACTAGCAAGATGACTTGCTAAAAACTCACTAGCATACAAATTCCTACAAAGTTTGGAAGATATACATGAAAGAAACATAAGAAAGCATCTACCCTCTCATGTCAACCACCACCGATATGTGCAATACAAGAAATAAAAATAATTAAATATAATGAGAAATTTATTTATTTATTGATAATTTAAAATAGACTTGTAATCTGTAGAAAAATATGGCCAAGCTCCTCCACAATAAACTTGAATTTCTAAGCCTATCATATATATAGATTCAAATATATTTACTTATGATCTTCAAGCTCCAAGTCTTCTATAC
>NW_021519652.1:0-238 GCF_001605985.2 Dendrobium catenatum | reverse complement strand
GGCCCCGGCGAGCGTGTTATTGGTACACACGTGACGTCCAGGGATGCTGCGCAGGTTGATAAGTGAATTCAAGTTTGAACCCGATCCTTCTATACGGATCAAGATCAATAGGAGTTGACAGGGTTTGAACCTCCAAACAAATACACAGTTGTGGGGACCGGTGTATTTGTTTTAATACATTCATATTAGGTCTTCAAGGCTTATAATCAAGAGAATTCACTAAATAAAAACATAAAGC
>NW_021519651.1:0-520 GCF_001605985.2 Dendrobium catenatum | reverse complement strand
TTATCATAATCTGATTGAGAAATTTGATAAACTTGAGGCTCATGTTGATCAAAGATTTGATCAAATTGATGCTCAACTTATGCAGCAACAACAGGATATTGGTTGCATTATAAATGAAGTACATGAAATCAATACCAATGTTTTGTTGATGGCCTCCTACTTCAACCTTTTTGGTGGCATTCCTCCTCCTCCTCCAGAAGAATAGAGAATAAGATATGATTTTGTGTTTGTTGTACTTGTGTTTAGTTTTAAATGTTTTGTTGTGTTAGTGTTTATTTTAGTATTTGTCTTAGTTATGTTTGTTTATGTTAGTTGTTCTTATTGTTGTTTTTGATATTATGAAATGATCAAGTAATCTTTCTCATTAATATCAATACAAGTCGTAGTTGATTTAATTTTGGTTTATTTTTTTAATGTGGTTAATTTTTATGAATTTTATTAGTCTGTTTTAAATCTTAATTGTGCTTAAATCAGATTGTAATATGAGATTAATTACATTAGAAAATCTAGTCTTTCTAAA
>NW_021519650.1:0-343 GCF_001605985.2 Dendrobium catenatum | reverse complement strand
TGATGGGAGTCAATAAAAACTATTGTGCAAATCAGGAGTACTTTTGAAGTTGGTGTGAAAAACACTAACGGTAGTCACGAAGAACTCCGACACTGGTCAGGAGGAACTTCAGCGGTGGTTGATGGCCAAATAGTTCTTTAAATCTTCTCTTTCTCATCCTATCTTCCTCATTTTTTTTCTCCTCCCCCGTATGTGAAGAATGGGGTACTATTTATAGTTTTTTGGGAGTGACATGACTTTTAAATATGGAGAATCTATTAGATGGGGGTATTTAAATAATATTAAAAAAGTATTTTTGAGAGTAATATTTTAGGTCTTAAGATTTTATTAGTGCTTAAGGATG
>NW_021519649.1:0-1255 GCF_001605985.2 Dendrobium catenatum | reverse complement strand
CAAGCTCGTGAGCTAACGAGTCTAGTCAGGGCTGACTAAAACTTGGCTCGTTAGCCCATTGAGCCCAGCTCATGACCCCTCCATCGAGTCAAACCGAGCCAAGTCAGAGCTCTGGATCACATCATAATAACATACACCTGTTCAATACACCTGTAACCTGTTATCTACTTGTCTTACAAAACTTATGTACTTAGGATCTACACTAATATCTATATATAGATATCCTGTATCAGCTTTTAACACATATGAAATAATATTCATTTATGTCTTTATGGTATCAGAGCCACGGCTCTGTCCTTCTTCCGCCTAGTTCTTGTCTTCTTGCGCTCTTCTGATCTCTTCTTCCCTCCCGCCCGCTCCGATCATGGATGCTTCCTCCGTTGAAGATATCTCCGCTTCAGCATCTGACGAGAGCGTTGCAATACCGGCTGCCCTCAAGTTTGTGATCTCCAACATCAAGATCATCGTCCCCCTTCAACTGTCCTCCGACAACTACCCTATATGGAGATCTCAGGTGTTAAAACTTCTCACCGCGAACGGCTTCTCATCCTTCCTCCTACCGTCGGCGTCACCTCCAGCTAGTCCCAACCTTCTTCTTGACGGCAACAAAGAACCCAATCCCAAACATCAAGAATGGGTTCTTGTAGACTAGAACCTAGCGGCAGCTCTCTGCTCTACGTTAACTCCGGCAATCTTGCCATATGTAATACATATGGTATCTGCTTCTGACATTTGGAGCACTCTTGAACGCCGACTGCAACCATCAAACAGATCTCGAGTTATCCAAATCAAAAACGAGTTGCATAACGTGCAGCTGAAATCCCAGAACATGATGCAATATCTTCAACAAATCAAATCCATTGTCGACAATATCGCGTCGGCCGGCTCAACTATCGATCAAGAAGACGTTCTACTGTATACTATGAACGGTTTACCACCGTCCTATAATGCACTGAAAACCACCATTCGTGCAATGCAAACGTCTATGGATCTTGATCATCTTTATTCTCTTTTGCTGTCTGAAGAAATCAATCTTCAATCTGAAGCGCTTCGTCAAACTCACCTAAGCGATTCTTCCACAGCGCTGTTCTCCAACAGAGGTAGAGGCAAACGAGGTCGTGCCAAATCTTCGGCTCCGTCATCTCGTTCCTCCATATTGCCGAAGTCATTTACATGAAACAGCCCAAAGGTTTCGAAGACGATCAACACCCTGATTATGTTTGCAAACTCAAGAAAGCCATCTACGGATTAAAAC
>NW_021519648.1:0-316 GCF_001605985.2 Dendrobium catenatum | reverse complement strand
CTGTAATGTTACTTTAATTAAACTATAGAGTCATTGTCAGTATCTAAAAGTGCCAAAATATAATCCAAAACATAAAAAAAAAAAAACTATAGACCCAAAATATCTTCAATTTAGCCTATCTAGGCAAAAAAATGTGCGTAAACTTTTGTATGTGGGTCAGCTATAAGCTTATTATTCTGGTTGTGAATTTTTCAAGACAAGGCTAGAAATTTATCTAACCACCAAAGCTTTTAAGGTACTTGGAAGAGAAGAATAGTCTTCAACTAGAAAAAGAAGCTTTTGATGTATAGAAGAAAAAGTCGTAAGATCCATTTTT
>NW_021519647.1:0-200 GCF_001605985.2 Dendrobium catenatum | reverse complement strand
CCATTTTAAAGCCTTAAGGGACCGATTATTTCGGTCCCATGTGCTTTTTTCGGCTGAACCGAAGGAGAAGCGGACGGGAGAGAGGGGGGAGGACGTCGGGAGAGCTTGGGGGAGCGGCGGTCGGTGAGTTTTCCGGCGTGCTTTTGGAAGAAAATCATTGGGAAGGCTTAAGGAAGAAGAGAGGTAAGTGTTTTATGCAA
>NW_021519646.1:0-218 GCF_001605985.2 Dendrobium catenatum | reverse complement strand
GTATATAAGTTTAATTTTTTATGTCATGTATAAATTGCTTAAATTTTTATTAACTTTTATAGGAGGAGTATACACGGCTTCGAGAGAGTCAGGCTGTAGTAGATGAAGGTTCTTCTAGTGGATCAGCAAAATATTCTGACTATCTCTCTTGGTCGCAAGCGGTAGGAGGAATGCAGCACGACAGAGTATATAGTTTAGGCTCGCAAGCCTATGCATAT
>NW_021519645.1:0-263 GCF_001605985.2 Dendrobium catenatum | reverse complement strand
AAAATGTCAATTTAATGCCTTTACACATTTTTGTATGGCATCAACTTGATTATTAGGCTTCCAATTTTTTTGGAGCATCGTAGGTTTATGTATGATTATGGTCATGTAGACCATCTGCAAATGCTTTTTACTTTGGAATATTCTTTGTTATGTTACCATATATACACATGAGGGTCATTTTTTCATTTGGACTTTTAAATTTTATTTGATTATGTATATGCCTTATAAAGATCTTGACCTTGCCCATTAGTCACTATTGGACT
>NW_021519644.1:0-240 GCF_001605985.2 Dendrobium catenatum | reverse complement strand
ACTGGACCTATCACTGTGAAGTTTTTGACCTTAGAGCTTTCACCAAATCCTCTAGTCACTTCCAGACCCTTAATATTGATATGTTGAGTGATAAATTGGAATTTCCTGGACTCATCTCAGCCCCTAGTGGCCATGAGCCCAAAATGACCAAAATACCCCTATGGGGCTCAAGCTTTGATTTTAAATCAAATGAACTCCGAACTGAATGCAATCACTTGCAACTAATTTCAAATGTCATTT
>NW_021519643.1:0-345 GCF_001605985.2 Dendrobium catenatum | reverse complement strand
TGTACGATCAGTGCAATTTAAGCCCAATCAGCCGGGATGATTTGAGGCGATCATAAGAAGTTTGTTCATATCATTCAGGGCGATAATATATCATCCTGAACAATCAGAACAAATCGTTGAATATCGTCCCGAACATCACCCTAAAAAATAGCTATTCGATGTCTAATCGTCCAGCACATCGGCCAGGACAATTTGGCAATCGTCCAGGCCGATTTGATTGTGAAATCAAGTGATAATTGCTTTCCTTAAATGCCCGAGAAAAATTAGAAAAATTGATCTGGATCATCCTGGATGATATTTTATAGTCCGGAATGATCCACCTGGACGATGTCCAAAAATAGGTTA
>NW_021519642.1:0-1117 GCF_001605985.2 Dendrobium catenatum | reverse complement strand
AAATTCCAAATTCAGCAAATTTATAGTCAATTGAATGTCTTGAAGAAACAAATCTAACGACACCAAGATTGATCCAATTAGAATGCAACTAAGCCCAAATCAATGACCCTATGCATAATATGAAATTTCAAAGTATAAATTGGGTGACCAAATGATCTCCAAGCATGGCATGCTTATAGTCGAATCAAGCGGCCTGACAAGATGAATCCAACAAGTTCAAGATAACTTAATTATGATATCATTTAGGCACCTAAGTTCTAAAAAAATGATCTATGATTGATGATGCGGGCCATTCGATGGAAAGCTCTAGATTTTTCTAATATTTTATGGGACATGTCACTCCCAAAAATCTATAATAATCCCTCACTCCCTACATATAAGGGACATTTAACTAGAGATTTAAGGGAGCTTTGAGGCTTCAAGTATCCTAGAGTCATCCTATGGGCACTACCACAAGCAAACTTTCATCGGTCGATCATTGCCAGCAGGCTTCTGCTCAACCAACTACCTTCATACCTCTGCTCGGTTGCTGATTACTAGACCTTTGCCTGCAATCGTCGCCAAACCTTCATCATCCAGCCATTGTTGTATCTCTACATGCATGTTCATCGCTAACGAACTGGCCTCCGTCAAGCCTCTGACTGCCAAAATACTTCTATTAAGTGTACAGAAATAATAATTAAATATGTAATTATTTACTGCTTATGTCGTATTGCTTATGTGGCATTAGCCTATTGGCTATTACAATTTCCAGTGCCTATATAACAACGTGTAATCCTCTGTTACTGTTTACTGAAGATAATATACAACTTCTTCTTCTTCTTCTTCTTATTCTGAATCCCTTCTCTATCCAAGATTACAGTTCTTGTTTCTACATGGTATCAAGAGCTAGGAAAGAAGGAGTGGTTTCGAAATGAGTTCTGCTACTTCAGATCAAGGAGAAAAATCGGAGATGGAGGAAATGGAAGACTCGACGATTCCATCCGCGCTGAAGTTCGTCGTATCGAACTTGAAGACGATCGTCTCCATTCAGCTAGATGCCGACAACTATCCCGTCTGGAAAGCACAAATTGCAAAAATTTTTCGTGCAAACGGGTTTGATCGGTTTCTTTCCTCT
>NW_021519641.1:0-443 GCF_001605985.2 Dendrobium catenatum | reverse complement strand
GATTTCCACGGGGAAGAGAGAAGGATTTCGGCCAAGGAGGGGAGAGGGGCGGGTGTGGTGAGAGAGAGATGCTAGGTTAGAAGAGATAGTAGGAATATTACCCAAAATCTGAAGTTGATCTCAGATTTTAGTAATATTGGAGGGAATAATTTGAAAATGATTTCAAATTTCCAAAGGAATTAAGCAAGCATTGAATGAGCCATTAAGACGGGCTCATATGGTGATGGCCGGCGGCATGCATAGGTGGAGGGATGGATTGGAAAAACTAAAACTGAATTTTAATTTCAGCTTAAGTAAATTAGGAGGGAAAATTGAAATCAATTTGAAATTCCAAAACGGTCAAGTCATTAATTGAGCAATTAATGGCTAATTGCTCTATGGAGGGGGCGGCGGGTTCTAGAGAGAGGGGGAGAGAGGGGTTTCAAAACCTGAAATTAAATCTC
>NW_021519640.1:0-351 GCF_001605985.2 Dendrobium catenatum | reverse complement strand
CTTTTCTTAAGCTTGCTTAAGCGAATCTATCTTGTATGTATAATGTTTAAAGTCTTTTTGTCACATCAAGATCCCTCGTTACTCTTGTCTTTGATTATTAATTCTGCTTGTGGTAATTCTTCCTTTTGTCAGAGAGAGAACTCCTATTCTCTAATATATGAGAAGATATATTCACAACTAAGATTTTTTAAGAGGTTATAAAAGAGAATATAGCTTGCAAAAAAAAAAGGCCAATGATGCAAACAAAAGAAGCGCAAAGCGCCAAAATTAAAAAATATACACAAAAGTGTATCGAAAATAAAAACAAAAATGTGCAAAGCGCCACTCAAATTGACAAGAGGCATAAAATGA
>NW_021519639.1:0-1197 GCF_001605985.2 Dendrobium catenatum | reverse complement strand
CCCTGGTTGGATTTTTTATTATTATTATTATACTATTATTTAGATAATTTGTCCCCTTTTAATATATTTTTTAGTCTTTATTACAAGTATTTTTAGGCAATTGGCCCCCCTAAAAAATTAAAATATTATGATTTTTAGGCAATGACCCCCAATATAATTTAATACACTATGCATATGTGTTATAGTTAGGGAATGATGAACCAAATATAAAGAGAAATGATAAATCAAAATTCGTTCCGACCGGACAGGTCGAACCCTGCCAGGGGGCGCTACCCTCTTGGACCCCCAATATATATGTCAACAGTTACTTATAAGTTTGCCCTCCCTGAAAATTATGGATGGTTCCGCCCCTGGACATTAATAATCTTCTTTTTTTTTGGGAAATAAATCTTCTTCCATCATCTCTCAATTTTTTATTTTTTTGAGTCTGCTAGTGATTTACAATCGTTGTTTATCCCCTTCCCCAATAGGTTCGTATCAATCGATACTCTTGTTGGGCCTCTTGCTGGAGAAATTATTTTGTACGTAATCCAAACGCGTTCGGATGCTGCGTATTTACTGCTTATTGTGTTGCGTATTTTTTGATATCAAATTTTTTTGTGTCAAAAAGCAACACATAAATAATACTCACTAAATACACAATTAATACGCAAAAAATACGTAGAAAACATAATGTATCAAAAAATACGCAGTAAAATAAGCAGTAAATACGCAGCATCCGAACCCAATTCTGTGTTCGAACTGCGTACAGAATAATTACTCCTCTTGCTGGGTGTAGTTACTCTGGCTTCCTTCATTGTAGCATAGCCAGCCTCTTTGGCACTAGATGTCCACAAACTCATCTCCCGAACAGACCTGACCGAGTTTAGCCTCGCTCTCATTGATTCAAGATCAAAACCCTAATTGCCATATCTACTTCACCATCTCTGATTTCCTAACTTCTTTCGTCATTCCAATCCAATTGGCAACTCCCAACTCTCATACCTCAAATCCATCTTCACCTATGGCTCTTCCGCCAACATCAGAACCTCCATCCCCAAAAATAAATCTCATATACTTCCATCAACCCCAACATGCCCTCTAAGTCCTTCAAATTTCCTCATAAACCCTGGATCTTTCATCATTGTTATTGATACCGCATCACAAAATTACCTTGATCCGGCACAAATCTCGAGGCAAAAGCTAGTTGGAAACTTC
>NW_021519638.1:0-250 GCF_001605985.2 Dendrobium catenatum | reverse complement strand
GATCACCGGATGTCTTCCATCATTGGATAGCCTAAAAAAAAACACAAAATAGAAAATACGAAAATACGAATATTGTTCAATACAAAATTAGAACAGAAATGTAAATGCATCAATTCCCTCCAGGTGGGGAATTCTCATCTCCTGATGAGAAAACTTTAGCAACTCTTTTGTAAAGCTCCAAATTTTGCTTTTGTAGTTCAGCAGCATCAATCCACGTGCAATCAATTAATGGTCGATTACTCCATTTGAC
>NW_021519637.1:0-1545 GCF_001605985.2 Dendrobium catenatum | reverse complement strand
AACCTCGGAAAGGTCCTACATACTTGGTGGATTCTCCGGGCCTCTTCCACACAGGTTAACGTCGTCTAGCAGGGCTCCGGCATACAACCTCGGAAAGGTCTCACATCCTTAGTGGATTCTCCTGACCTCTTCCACACAGGTTAACGTCGTCGAGCAGAGCTCCGATTTACAACCTCGGAAAGGTCTCACATCCTTGGTGGATTCTCCCGACCTCTTCCACACAGGTTAACGTCGTTCAGTGCTCCGATTTACAACCTCGGAAAAGTCTCACATCCTTGGTTAACATCGCCAGAATGTCGTCAACAGACTTCTATCTGACTTCTCCATAATGTTAAAATTCTACCCGATTTTGAATTTCCTCCTGCGCTGAACTTTTGCCTTGCAGGACTTTCGACGGACTAATACCCGATGCCGAAATTCTTCCTATCATCGGTCTAATACCCGTCGTTAGACTTCTGCTCGTCGACGAACTTTCGTCGGTCTTCTACCCGATGTCAGACTTCTGCTCGTCAGCGGACTTCTACCCGACGTCGGACTTCTGCTCGTCAGCGGACTTCTACCCGACGTCGGACTTCTGCTCATTAGCGGACTTCTACTCGACGTCGGACTTCTGCTCGTTAGCGGACTTCTACCCGACGTCGGACTTCTACTCGTTAACGGACTTCTACTCGACGTCGGACTTCTGCTCGTTAGCGTACTTCTACTCGACGTCGGACTTCTGCTCGTTAGCGGACTTCTCCTCGACGTCAGACTTCTGCTCGTTAGCGGACTTCTACTCAATGTCGGACTTCTGTTCGTTAGCGGACTTCTACTCGACGTTGGACTTCTGCTCGTTAGCGGACTTCTACTACACGTCGGACTTCTGCTCGTTAACGGACTTCTACTCGACGTCGGACTTTTGCTCGTTAGCGGACTTATACTCGTCGTCAGACTTTTGCTCCTCAGCGCACTTCTACTCGACGTCAGAATTCTGCTCGTTAGCAGACTTCTACTCGTCGTCAGACTTCTGCCCGTCGACAAACTTTTATCGGTCTTCCGCCCAAGGCCGTACTTCTACATGACGTCGAACTTCACCTTGTCGTCGAACTTCTGCTCGTCAGCGGACTTCTACTCGTCGTCGGACTTCTGCCCATCGACGAACTTTCATCGGACTTCTGCCCGAGGCCGTACTTCTACACGACGCTGTACTTCACCTTGTCGTTGAACTTCTGCTCGTCAGCGGACTTCTACTCGTCGTCGGACTTCTACCATCGATGAACTTTCATCGGACTTCTGCACGAGGCCATACTTCTACACGACGTCGGATTTCTCCTTGTCGTCGAACTTCTGCTCATCAGCGGACTTCTACTCGTCATCGGACTTCTGCCCGTCGACAAACTTTCATCGGTCTTCTGCCCGAGGCCGAACTTCTACCTGACGTCGGACTTCTCCCTGTCGTCCGACTTCTACTCGTCAGCGGACTTCTACTCGTCATCGGACTTCTGCCCGTCGATGAATCTTTGTCAGTTTTCTACCCGACGCTGCACCTCTACCCGACTTCGTACT
>NW_021519636.1:0-305 GCF_001605985.2 Dendrobium catenatum | reverse complement strand
TTTCCGAAGCAAACCAAAGAGACCAACAAAGCCACTTGAAGAACTAAGGTGCAAGCCTTCTTGGAGCAACCATGTGGAATCCTCTCACTCTACTTCTCCTTCTCTCAAAACTTCACCTTATCCTTCTCTAATACTTTAAACCTCACAAAGCTCTCTATAACAATTTTTTCAATAGCCAAAGAATATTTCAAAAGACTAATAGAAAATTTTTTATACAAGGCATAAAAAACCCCTAGAAATTCAATTATACTGACACTGTTCATATAGGATGATCGAGGATTATCCAGAACAATAAGTTTAAAAAA
>NW_021519635.1:0-293 GCF_001605985.2 Dendrobium catenatum | reverse complement strand
GATTAGCCAAGGCCTTCAACAATACCTTGGTGCAAATTGTTAAAAAGACCCTTGATGATAATAAACGACAGTGGGATGAGCGGTTGGTGAAAGCTTTGTGGGCTTATCGTACCACTTATAGAACCCCAACCCAATCCACCCCATTTGCACTAGTATATGGATTTAATGTCGTTCTACCCTTGGAAATACAAATCCCTTTGCTCAGGATTGCAGTTCATAATCAAATTACAAATGAACAAAATACAAAATTGTGGTTTGAAGAACTCGAAGGCCTTGAAGAGCGACGTCTCCAA
>NW_021519634.1:0-223 GCF_001605985.2 Dendrobium catenatum | reverse complement strand
ATCAAATCTATTGTTTTGAGTTGATTTCATTAGTATTATTTTGTTCTTTATCGCTGTTTTACCAATTCATTGTTAGGGTTGCTTGCGAACTCAAGTATTTCCGATAGGATTACTTGTGAACCCAAGTATTTCGTATCATTCACACAACCTGATGGCCTTACTATTGAAAATTAGCTGATGAGTGTGAGAGTGAGAGAGAGAGAGAGAGAGAGAGAGAGAGAGA
>NW_021519633.1:0-343 GCF_001605985.2 Dendrobium catenatum | reverse complement strand
AAAATGAGATTATGCAGATCATGCCTTAGAAAAAAAATTTTGTACTATTCATATTGTATAATAATGTTTTTGTACATATGACTCGTAAAGTATGAAAGGGTAAATACCAATTTGTCCCAAATAAACTCACCATTTTTTAAACTGATCATACTATACGAAGTGGGGTTCATATAGACGACTACTAGAATATGAAATGGGTAAGTACCAATTCATCCCAAATGATCTCTTTAGTTTTTGTATCGATATTACTATACAATTTTAGGTTCGTATAGATGACTAAAAGAGTATGAAATGGGATAGTCCACAATCTTACAAAATGAATCATAATTTATTTGAATTATTT
>NW_021519632.1:0-724 GCF_001605985.2 Dendrobium catenatum | reverse complement strand
GGCAAACGTGAGGGCTTTTCCGACTTTTTATTATCGTTAGGTTTAAATATTCTGCTATAAATCAGAAATTACAATCTACAAGATCATTCAAACTTAATTTTGATACATTGTTGTATAGAGAATGGAATACGAAAGAGTCAGCATCAGAAATTGAAAATGGTTTACCTTCAAACTTTTCATACCTAAAAGAAAATCACACCAGTATCAGGTTTCAGCAAACATATAGACAAACAAAATAATCACAAGCTTACTTGTTACAATAACGCTTGTAACATGAATCAAGAGCCATAATGTAGCATGTTTGTGATAGTTTCCCGTCCACAACCTGCAAAGAAAGAATACAATTCAATGAGACACCCATATCATCGTACACATCTAACATAAAAAGAGAAACAGCAGCCACATCCGAATTGTTTGGGTTCAGTTCCACACATCCTTTTCAACGTTTCCAACTAAAAAGGGGCTTTCAATGATAATTTCAGTTTAGTTAAAACAATCTAAACAACTTCTATAACTTCATTTTCACCAAATCATTACATACATTGCAGTTTCTCATTTATTCTTGGCTCCTAGCCTTAAAGATGCTGCTTATGCTCACTTCTATACATGCTTTGTATTTAAGTATGTTTAACAAGACAATTGCTGCCGAAGATTTATTAGTAGCTCAATATACTCAATTATAAAAAGAGAGAAATTTTATGACATTAATGTGAGATCATTTCTA
>NW_021519631.1:0-213 GCF_001605985.2 Dendrobium catenatum | reverse complement strand
AAAGATTCGACGGTTGATTGGATTTGATCGAAAAAAATAATAATTTAGACTTTATTAGATGGAATTTTTGGTTTGATTGATGGATTGATTTGAGCCCAACGGTATTTTAATTTGATCGAAAATAAATTAGATTGAGTTGATCGACATCGACGAATCAAAAATTGAGCCTGATTTGGGTTGAGTGATAGGTTCGAGTCGATGCTACGTCAATAG
>NW_021519630.1:0-269 GCF_001605985.2 Dendrobium catenatum | reverse complement strand
AAAGGTATTTCTACCCTAACTCCATCAACTAATCTAGGTTGTTTTGTGTAACCTTCCTGGACTAGGATCCACATACGATAATCAAGTGTTTGTAAGAAAGTAGACATGCGTGTTATCCAAAAATCAAAACGTATATTATCAAATAGTGGAGGTCTAGTTATAGAGTAACCCTCAGGTGTATTTCAGTTTCTGAATGTAGTCATCAACGTTAATCAAAAAGTAGTTTAAACTTATGATTTTAAAACAAAGCTCTGATACCACTTCTTGAG
>NW_021519629.1:0-200 GCF_001605985.2 Dendrobium catenatum | reverse complement strand
CCGATCTCCCCTCCCGTCCCCCTATTGCCGCCGGCTGGCCCAGCCACCGGCCCAGCACAGCCACCACCTCCCCCTTTACCGCCCGGACCTCCTTTCCCCTGGCTAAGCCCGCCAGTTTCAGTGCCTGGAGAAATTTGAATTCAGCCATCAATTCTCTTTTATTGCTTTCCTAATTTGACTCCTCAAATTAGTGAATAATT
>NW_021519628.1:0-326 GCF_001605985.2 Dendrobium catenatum | reverse complement strand
TACCAGTCGTTGGTTTAATTATCTATATTGTTGGTGGTTTAGATTTGAGCAGCAGGTGATTAATAATAGTTATGATAATCATGATACTACACACCAGATCCATTAAACCATTTTAATTTGGACCCTCCATGATATGATTATTTTCTTTATGTGGTTTATTTATCTGTTGCTGATTATGGGGAAGTTCTGGGTTTATTTAGGTCATGATAACGCTATTATATGTTGTTAAATATCACATAGTTTTTGTGTCACTTATGTTATTGCTAATGTTAGTGTTTTTGGAATTTTCAAGTGGATTATTATCATGTGGTTTATGAAATCCTCTG
>NW_021519627.1:0-1345 GCF_001605985.2 Dendrobium catenatum | reverse complement strand
GCAAGGTTAGATTTGGAATTTGGGCCAGAGGAATTGTTTCTTCATTTTCAACTAACACTTGTTCCTCTTGGGAAAGAGGTGGATTGAGAATCAGGAGAAGGGTTAGAAGGGCAGAAGTTTGATGAATGTACGATGGACTCGCAGCACTCACAATGTGAAGGTTTCCAATCATAAACCACTTTTAACATAACATCTTCTCCATCACATAAAATTTGGATTTTGTCAGATAAAGGAGAGGTGTTGGTGATTTGAACACATAGTCTTGTGAAGGTTAATTATAATGTTTTGGCTATGAGATATTCAACAGCTACTGGGCAGCCAATATAAATGGAAATTTCTTAAATACCAGTTGGGTTCCATATAGATAGAGGGAGGTCCAGGATTTTTATCCATATGAGAAAAGATGAAAGTTCATCACGCGTAGGTTTGAATTTGGGGTATCATTTTTGGAGAATAAAGGGCTTCCCTAAGAAAAATAAAGATCCCCCAAACCATGTCATATCAAGGTCTTCTGAGAAGGTAAAATTTAGAAGAAAGAAGCCCTCTCTAAAAGCAATAAGGGAGAGCAAACCTTTAAGCTTCAAAGCCTTATTAATCGTCAAGAGGAGGCTTTCATAGAATGGCATACATCCTAAGGAATGTCTAAAAAGTGATCATCCCCATTTTCGAAGAACATTTGGAGAGATCTTTAACGGAGAAAGAGATTTTGGTTGGGGGAGGGACATAAGAGATGGGGAAATCATACACAACGGGATGTTGAGAAGTTACTTAGAAAATCAAATTTAGGGCATTTAGGCCACATTACATAGACACGCCGGGGGGGGAGGCTAAGCCCTTCCCAATTAGAAGGCACGGAGGGAGGTGGCGCAAGGAAGCATGTTGTGAGAAGAAACCCTAATAGACAAATACCTAAGTGGTAGAAAACTGTGCTGATTAATTCAAAACAACATTTAAAAATCATATGAAAATGGAGTTTTGTATTAGGGGCAATTTTTTAAAAAGAACTTAGAATTTTTCATGATTAGAAGGAACACATTTCCTTTTCTTTATTAAATAGAACAAAATAATTATTTAGTGAACAACTAGGTGCTAGTCCTGTTAAAGTGGCTTAAGTTGTTAAATTTAAAATTTTCAAGTTTTAAATTTAAAAGTGATTTTTAAAATTTCCATCATAGATATAAAAAATGTGACTTTTATTTCCTTGTTAGAACTATTAAAAAGGAGCGGGATTGATTAATTGTTAACTTAAATGCAGTTTTTTTTTCGTAATATAAAAAAATATGGAGATTTACATACATACCACTTAATACTATGCTATTTACATATTTAACACCTAAAACTTTAA
>NW_021519626.1:0-971 GCF_001605985.2 Dendrobium catenatum | reverse complement strand
AATTTATGAATTTCTTACTTTTTCTGGATTATGCGTTATCAATCCAATTTTACTAAGTTTTTGATTAAAACCAAGAGGTAACTAACTCATTTTAAGAATATTTGTTTTTTCACTAGATTAGGGAACATTTTTTTCTTTTTTTCTTTTTTTTTTTTGTTTATGCCTCCTATCTTTTTGATAATGTCAAAGGGGGAGAACGTACTGTTGAATTTGTATATTTTTTTTCTTTTCAAAAAATTTAGAACAACAAAAATATTTTTATCTCCACTATTTTTTTAAAAAAAAAGGTTTATCCTAGTGAGGGGGAGATTAGGAGAAAATATTACTTTTTAAAAATTCAAGTTGAAATGTTTGTCATCATCAAAAAGGGGGAGATTATTACGGATCTATGGTTTATGATTTTGATAATAGCAAACATTCTTATTTCTCTACGACTACCTTACGTACTAACATTTCAAGTCCACACGATCAGACTGCAATTTGGAATCAGCTCAATATTGGATAGACTAGGTCTGAGTCAGTTTGTACCCTTTTTCCTTTCTTGAGTCTATTATATTTATTATGGCTCCTGATACTTTGTAACGTATAAGAGTTTCTGACTGTTCCCTAGAGTTTACTATTTTTGGTAACATCGTTCTGGACTATATTTATATCAGTCAGGGCAATCTGTTCGAAAATAGAAACCCTAATTAGGGCATCCTCATTAAAGCAGTCGTCATTATGTAAAATACATCATCATGAATGATTTTGTATCGGCCAGGATGATAGGCTAAATTCAGAAAGAATCTGCCGCCATATCTACTTAGGAAATACTTATTTTTGGATATCGGCCTGGTGGATCGGTCTGACTATAAAATATCGGCCAGGACGATCCAGGACAATTTTTCCAAATTTATCTGACAATTTTGGAAAGCAATTAATGATGATTTTGTCCGGGCCGATCGCAAGATCGTCCAGGATGATTAGACATC
>NW_021519625.1:0-1047 GCF_001605985.2 Dendrobium catenatum | reverse complement strand
GTGTTATTGTCACCTTCCATAAGGTTCTTTATAGCTGATTTTTTGTTTCTAAAAAACTTCCTCCTGAGCTTGTAATTCAAAAAGGAAATCTTTAGCCTCCCTAAGCAAACTGAAGTTATCATCAGAAGGAAATAATTGATATATAAGCTCAATAGTATTTACTTTTTCTTCAACATTCAAGATATTGGTGAAAATATTTTTAAAAACATTTCTATCCCACCAATTGATTTTTTTCTTAAGTATTTTCAATTTAAACCATAATCTATTCATGCCAAAGATAGAATTATTAGGATGCAAAGGGGTATGCCAATTTTCTTGAACAAAGTTCAGAAAAGAATCATAAAATGACCACACATTTTGAAATATAATGTGAAGTGATTGACCCATATGCCTCGTCTTGAGGATAATTAAAATAGGCGAGTGATCAGAAAGAGTTATGCTAAGGTGGTCAATAGAGATAGAATTACATGAGCTAATATGTCTATCATTAAATAGCCCATGGTTCAACCGTTGTCATAAATGACCACAATTCCAAGTAAATTTATTACCACAAAAACTAATATCCACTAAGTTATAATCCAAAATCATATTATTAAAGTCCTCTATAGAATGATAAATAGGAGTAGATTCCCCAATATGCTTAGAGGGATTAAAAATAGTTTTAAAATCACCACCAACAAGCAAAGACAAGTTACAAATACTATGGAAGTTAGTGAGTTGCTCCATTAAAAATTTTCTAGTACTATGAGAAGAGGTAGCATTCACAAAGGAAGCACAACAGTTCAAGTTAAAAAAATTCAATATAACATCAATCCGAATAGAATCCTTCCTATTAACTTTGGAATTTTAAGATGGAAGGTGTCTTCAGATTAAACATCAACTTTGGAATTTTCAGATTAAACATCAAATTAAACATTACAGTTCTCCTACTATCAAAATTATATTACATGGTTATAAAGCTCTTAAAGATATTTTAAGATGGAAGGTGTCTTCAGGAAACAAATCAACATATTACATGATGTTTGGATTTTTGATAAATCCATTTCT
>NW_021519624.1:0-732 GCF_001605985.2 Dendrobium catenatum | reverse complement strand
ACTATCACCATTAGTTTGCTCTCCAATCTCAGGTCTATAGAGATAACAATACAAACATCTTTTGTAACACTATACTCTAACCAACATTTGTGTTCATCAAACCATACGAGATTAAATTTTTGTGATTCACTATTTCACTTCTATATAGAGTTTGTGGAAAATCATGATCTCGAGGTTGATATTGTCCTTTTTGCAAATAATATTATCTCATTGTATCCCTCTAATTGGTATGATGATAATTTTTTTTTATTTAATTCGGGATGTGTAGGGATTTTATCAAAATTGAGTTTTAAATTAGCTTGTTTGAATTGTGCATTATTATCACAGCTTATATTTTCACGTATATTTGCTTCACTTTTTCTTTTAAAATATATTTTCATATCTGATATAAATAAAAACTATTTAATAAAATTAATACTAAAATATTTGATTTCATCATATCCAAATGTGATGGTTAAAAAATATAAACTTACTTAAACTAAAGATTGCAATTCTCACAGCACAATTAACGACACCAATTATTTTGTATCACTTTTATAAACTTCCTATGAACAAAAAAAATAAATGTGATAATCAAGTTAATTTAATAGCAATAATTTTAATTTAAATTATAAATCAATATTCTATTTAATCGTACTGTAAGGCTTACAAGGTATGTGTTAGACCGGTCCACTGGACCAGTCCAACCGGTCCGCACGGGACCGGTAGTTCGCGACTGAGGCGGGATCTCCG
>NW_021519623.1:0-362 GCF_001605985.2 Dendrobium catenatum | reverse complement strand
AATATTGGATTTTAATTAGAGTTGAATGACAGTAATTTTGATCAATTTGGAATTTTCTAAAATTACTTATGATTTTTCAAAGTTAGGATATTTTTGGAATTTTAAAATTATTTATTTAAAGTGTAATTTTAGATCTTTTTTCCAAATCAATCCCAAACTACTTGGAATCACCCCCAAAGGTCAGAAATGATCAAAGAGGGAGTTTCCAAGAGTTTAGGGATTTTTTTGGAATTTTAATATATTTTTAATTACTTACCAATTTAATTTTTCTTAAAAATTAAATTAATGTTATATTAAAGGTGACCTGATGGGCTTTATTTCATTGATTAAAGGTTATTTTTTGTCTATTAAAGATATTATTT
>NW_021519622.1:0-245 GCF_001605985.2 Dendrobium catenatum | reverse complement strand
TATACGGTGATTAGCAATGTAAATCGATTTATCCACCGATGTTGAGTACCCACCCATACTCACTCACAAGGTCATGAGCATACCCATACCCACCCATTGGGTATGGGTGGGTGTGGGTATGGGTACCCAATGCAAGGCTCTGGTGTATTGCCTAATTTCAAAGCTTTACATTGACAAATTTGTGCTCATTTTCCAGCGAACGAGCGATGGGCAGATCAAGAACAATACAAAGCATGCTGATGACG
>NW_021519621.1:0-312 GCF_001605985.2 Dendrobium catenatum | reverse complement strand
CAATTCAAATATTATCAAGTTTCTTCAAGAAACAAAGGAAAGTAGAAATTCTAACTTGGAAGGCGTACAAGTTATGAACGATTTTGAACATGTTATTTTTAATTGTGTGAATAGAAGTTGTAATAAGTTAGCAAATTTATGTGCTAACTATGCTATTCTTAGCTCTTTTATTTTGGATGACATTAGTGATAATAAGGTTCCTCTTTCCTTTAAGACTTTGTTAATGGAGGGATCTAGCTTTTAATTTGTTTCTTTTTCTCTTTTTAAAGATATTTTATGCATTTACTTAAAACAAATAAAATTATTAATTTT
>NW_021519620.1:0-268 GCF_001605985.2 Dendrobium catenatum | reverse complement strand
GCTGAAAACTGTTCTAAGTCGATTAATCGTTTGGACGAGAATATGTTCGCCTGGACGAAATTTTTTCAGAAAATTGATCATCCTGGACGATTCTTGACTTCGTCTGGACGAAAATTTTCCAGAGGACCAATCGCCACGGACGATAATTTATTTTTGTCTGGACGAAAATTTTCCAGAGTTCAGATCGTCCTGGATGATTTTTGAATGAAATTTTTCAAGAGGACTAGTCACCACGGACGATAATTTAAATTCGTCTGGACGAAAATTT
>NW_021519619.1:0-316 GCF_001605985.2 Dendrobium catenatum | reverse complement strand
TCATTCTGTACACAACAGATCATGAATTAGTAACTGTGTCCAATCTACGAAAAAATCCCAATTGTTTCGAACTCTCTCTTTTTAGAATGGAATATTTACGGAATTCGATCAAACCTTATTTCATGATGTTTCCATAAGATTCCTCTTTCTTATTCTTAAGCAAGCCCTCGAGATGTGACTACATTGTTTAGTTAAGGATTTAAGCGGGTCTGTCACTAGATTTTCTTAAAATTCATGTTGTTTCATTTATTAAATCCAACTTTTTCATGACTCAGAGCAGAAGAATGGGGAGGATCAAATGCAAATAGCTGTTACA
>NW_021519618.1:0-242 GCF_001605985.2 Dendrobium catenatum | reverse complement strand
AAAAGCAAGTAGAAAGTGAACCAATCAATTCTTGAATAAAAAAGAGTATAAAAACAACAACAAAAAGAAAGGAAAGAAAAGAAAATAACAATAAGCAATAGATCAGAAAACACACAAATCAGAATTTATTAAGCAACATAATTAAGCAATTAAGAGTGGTGAACCCCCGCTGTCCAAATACCACATGCTCTCATGAGGCCTTTTATGAGAGCAAGCCTGCAAAAATTGTCAAATGTTAAATT
>NW_021519617.1:0-234 GCF_001605985.2 Dendrobium catenatum | reverse complement strand
TATATTCCCACCATATAATGTACTCCATATGATGTACATCAAGCCAATGCCTTCCCCCTAAGGAAGGGACTCATTTGTAATCAACTACAAATAATAATGGATTCATTCAAACTAGGCTAGGCCCCATGATTTTTTTTCCCTTTTCAGGATTTACCACGTAAAAATCTTAGTGTCTCTTTAAATATTGCACCCTCTCCCTCTTATCTAATTACATACTGGATCTTCCTACAAACA
>NW_021519616.1:0-268 GCF_001605985.2 Dendrobium catenatum | reverse complement strand
TCTCTTTTGGAATGATAGTTGAAGAATATTAATCTAATTCATCTCTTTTTTCTTCAACAACTATGCTCGTCATTTGTGACAAATTTAATGGTTGAAAGCCAGGTGCTAAAGAGATTATCGCAAAAATATGACAATTGATACTTATAGACATATATATGGATTGCGATAAAAACTTGTTAAACGGCTCAATCGAAACACTGAATGGATGGTAAAATAAATAAATTGTTTGAAATACAAATTACATGCTATTTATCAAATTTAAATTTAG
>NW_021519615.1:0-229 GCF_001605985.2 Dendrobium catenatum | reverse complement strand
ATCGAGATATTATCCACTTTGGACTAAGAGTCTCACAGTTTTATCCTGTTGGTGTAATTTCCCAATAAGTCACCCATCTTAAAATTGCTTTGGGGTTAGCTCGCTTAACTATAGAGTTTCTTAATGAAATATCAACCATTACACCAAAGGTGCCTCGATATTTAAGAGTTTGGTTTTCTTTTACTTAAGGGTCTTCACACTTACTTCTTTTATGTTGAAGATAAGACTT
>NW_021519614.1:0-237 GCF_001605985.2 Dendrobium catenatum | reverse complement strand
TACTTCAACTGAATAAGAAAAATTCCTTCCTCATTTTACTTTACGCTAAAACTAAGAAAATAACTCAAAATCTCCCATTAAACTCATCTTAAATTCACTACTAATTATAATTTAAAAATTATCATAAATATTTTTTTATAGATCCAAATATGATATCATCAACATATATTTGAACAATGAGTATGTCATATCCTATTTTCTTTAAAAAGAGAGTGGTGTCCACACTTCCTTTCACAA
>NW_021519613.1:0-283 GCF_001605985.2 Dendrobium catenatum | reverse complement strand
AGTCATTAGTGCAATATCATCTTCATCCTCAGGTTGTTAGTGTTCACTCTCTAACTCTTCCACCTTTAGTGCAATATTCTTCTCCTTTCGTGGTTCACCTGCATCAATATTTCTTTGGCTTACTCCTTGCTCATAAGCAATGAGTGAACCAAGAATATTGTCAATAGAGTAAATTTTAAGATCTTTAGATTCTGTAATTGCAATAATTTTAGCATCATAAGCAGTAGGTAAACATCAAAGAATTTTGTTGACCATTTCAGCATTAGTTAATTCCCTACCAAGT
>NW_021519612.1:0-280 GCF_001605985.2 Dendrobium catenatum | reverse complement strand
GGCTCTATATCCTTCAGTTCTTAAGTTTAAAAAGGCATCAATGTCGTGCTGGGTGATTTCAACTTTTTATTTAAAAACAAAAGAACTTATGCAGGAGTGGTCGGAATTAAAACTCATGTTGACTAGAAAGTAGTGAAAGGTTTATTTGTTGTAAAGGTGAACGAGAGAAAGAATGAATTGAAACTGGGTGGAGGCAAAAAGGTGCATTACCTTAATGTATATCTCGCTTTGAATCAGAATGCAAGAGGGAGTTATTTTGGCAGAGGCAAAACGAGGAAAA
>NW_021519611.1:0-3413 GCF_001605985.2 Dendrobium catenatum | reverse complement strand
TTAATAGTATTGGAATCGTTACCGGTTAGGAGAATGTCATCGACGTATATTAGAAGAAAGAGGCGGACACTATGCCGTTGAAGAATGAGAAGCGACGGATCCGCTGAGCTGTGTGTGAAACCGAGTGAGGAAAGATATTCAGTTAGAGTATTGTACCACTGATGCGGCGCTTGCTTAAGACCGTAAATAGCCTTGCGAAGGTGACAAACGTGGTTCGGATAATTCTTGTCTTCAAAACCTTTTGGTTGTTTCATAAATACTGTTTCCGAGAGCTGACCATGTAGAAAAGCATTTGCAACATCAAGTTGCTGGATTTGCCAATCATGATGTAATGCAACTGCAAGCAATACTCTAATTGTTGGAAGTTTAGCAACGGGACTAAAAGTCTCGTTGTAATCGACGCCGAACTCTTGGTGATTTCCTTGCGCAACAAGACGAGCCTTATACTTTGCTATGGAGCCATCTGAGCGATGTTTAGTTCGGTAAGTCCAGCGGCATCCAAGAACTTGTGCTCCAGCAGGTGGTTCAACTAAGCTCTAGGTACCTTGTTGTTGTAATGCAAGAAATTCCTCATTCATTGCTGCACGCCATTCAGGAAATTTTGAGGCTGCAGCATATGTAGTAGGCGTATTATTAGGAAGACTGTCCGAACTAGAATGAAGCAGATTCAATCGTTGAATTGGCTTAAGAGAGCCAGTTTGATTTCGCGTGATCATTCTATGTCTCTGAGGAGGAGGTATCTCGGCATGTGGCACAGGTGAAGACTGATAAAGATTGTTGCTAGGAGTTTGATAATGATTTGTTGCTGTATTGTTGGGCTGACTTACAGGCTTATGTTGAGAGGAAGGAACAGAAGTGAAATTCGGTAGAATTGATGTAGGAATGAGAAAAGACGGTGGAAGATCAGGAGAAGCATTTGGTCGTTGAGTGTGCTGATTGCTGAATGGAAAATAGTTCTCATCAAACGTAATGTGTCGAGAGATAGAAATTTTGTTTGTTAGAATATCCAGACATTTGTAGCCTTTGTAGGCGTCTGAGTATCCAAGAAAGACACACATTCGAGCCTTGGCCTGCAGCTTATGATGAGAATGCGGAGGTTGTAAAGGAAAACGCGCGCACCCAAAGACTTTCAAGTGAGTATAATCAGGTTTAGATTTATGGAGGAGTTCAAAAGGTGTGGAGTTAAACGTTACAGGCGAAGGCATGCGGTTAATAAGATAGGTAGATGTTAGTACAGCCTCAGGCCAATGCAGATAAGGCACCGAAGCCTTTTTAAGTAAAGTCCTTGTGGTCTCAATAATATGTCTGTGTTTGCGCTCCGCTACTCCGTTTTGTTCCGGAGTGTAAGGACATGAGATCTGGTGGAGAATGCCGTGATTGCTAAGATATGTAGCAAATTTATGATTAACAAATTCTGAGCCTCCATCAGTCCTGAGAGTACGAATGGTATTAGATGTATGTTTTTCTATAAAAGTCTTAAAATTGACAAAGATATCAAAAGCTTCAGATTTATGACGCATTGAAAAAATTCAAGAAAATCGAGAAAAATCGTCAACAAACAAAACATAATATCGGTATCCTTGTACAGAAATCACCGGGGCAGGGCCCCATACATCAGAGTGAATAAGAGAAAGCGTAGTCATGCGACGATTTTCAGATTTTTCAAAAACTAATTTGCTTCCTTTTGATTCTTTACAAGGAAAACAAGACATTTTATCTATATGAATATTAAGCTGCGGGTTGAACTGAGCTATAGTAGATATAGTTCTATCATTTGGATGCCCGAGCCTGTCATGCCATGGGATGGATCGGTTTGTTGTAGTAGATAGTGCAGCTTTATTTCTTGAAGTATGCTGAATTGGAATTGGATAGAGACCATTGCTACATGGTCCGCGAAGCAACACTTGCTGCGTCGTCATGTCCTTTAAAACAAAACTGTGAGGATCAAAGCATATAGAAATGTTATTCTCACGTGTTAACTGTGAGATAGATAACAGATTAAAATTAAGTTGTGGAGAATGAAAAATGTTAAACAAATTCAACTTACGATTGGGAGTCGGTAACACGCCGGCACCTGAATTGGCTATGTTAACCGATCTCCCGTCACCAACTGTGACCGAGTCAGATCCTTGATATGGTACCGAAACCGACATGTTCTCAAGAGAATTTGTGATGTGCGAGGTGGCTCCTGAGTCAAGAAACCAATTGCTGTAAGAATTATCGGTAGAAGCAGCCAAAGCTTTTGTTGGAGGGGGCTGATTCGGCGGAACATATGTTGGATCAAGACGATGCCAACAACTGGAGGCAAGATGCCCTTTCTTGAAGCATATCTGGCAGACGACAATAGACGAAGAAGCCGTGCGATTTGTTGTAGATGAATTTTGAGATGAGCGTCAGCGGGAACGACGACCACGACCACGAGAGGTGAACAGAGCAGTGGTAGGATCTGACGGTTGGCGAAGAAGATCAGCAGCAATGTTAACTTCTTCGCTGAGCAACAGAGCATAGAGTTGATCTAGCGATATGGGAGTCAACATCGTGCGAATGGCAGTTTTGAAAGATTGATAAGTCGCCGGAAGACCATTAAGAATGTATAAGATAACATCCTCAGTATCAACAGTGGAGCCAGACGAGGCGATTTGATCCACAAGTGATTTAATCTCTGTAAGATATTGAGAGATAGATTGATTTCGGAGAGAAATATTGTGAAGCGAGTTCTTGAGCTGGATCACTTTAGATCTGTTAGACGATTGAAATCTTGTTTCGAGAGTGTGCCAAATCTGTGCAGTGGATTGAAGATGAACAACATAAGGAAGAATCGATGGGGTTATAGTGGCACAGAGGGCTGTCGAAAGATTTCGATCGATAAAGTTGAAATGGGTAGCCGTCGGAACAGAGGATTGCGATTCTGCAGACTGAGAAGTAGCGTTATTATATGTTGACGAAAGATCCAAATACTTGTCAAATCGATTTGCTTGAAAAATCTTTAGGATTTGAGCTCGCCAGATCTGGTAATTTTCCGCATCAAGCTGGACATGAACGAGCGATTTTAAGTTGGAGACGACGAATTTCAGCGCTGGCGGGAGGAGGGAGATGTTGGTTTCGTCTTCATCCTCTGGTTCCCGAAGCTGAGATGTGGTCGTCGTCATGATTCACGGATCAAGAACCGTGGCTAACTGATACCATGTAGAAACTAAATCATGTAAACAAGAAAATGGAAAACTGAAAAGTGAATAAAGAAAGCAAACTTTGTATATCTTGAAATGATACAGCAGCCTATATTTATAGGCTTTACAGCAACGTCTGGATACTTCCAAAGGAAATATAATAACAGTACACTTTATTTACAATTAATTATATTATTATTATTATTATTATTATTATTATTATGCTCTAATACTCCCCCGCAAACT
>NW_021519610.1:0-310 GCF_001605985.2 Dendrobium catenatum | reverse complement strand
GAATTTGAAGTCGTTGGGTTCATATTTCCGAGACGTGCAGTTTGACTATAAGTTTGCTGAAATCGAAGTTCGAATGGTCCCAATTTTAATTTTGGAAGTTTTCATCTTGATTTTGTCTTGAGATTCATGTCCAATCAAGATAATTTTTTGATGATGAATCAATTTTAAATGGGAAATGTCTAATATTCTCAAAAATATTTTATTAATATAATTATTGAAACTACGATTAATGTCCATCAATATATATTTACCATCAAGCCTCCATTGATTGCAGGGCCAACTTCGGTACAGGTAGGCCGGTCAAGTCACT
>NW_021519609.1:0-204 GCF_001605985.2 Dendrobium catenatum | reverse complement strand
ATTTGACAGTAGTTCCTGTGACTACTGGAGAGGAAAGCGGCTCAACATCCTCCTGCGAAGCGTCTAGGTCAACCCTCCACGTCGGGGCCTGGGCTATCGTAGTCAGCTGTTGAGAAAGACGAAAAGACTTGTTAATCGACTTTTTAAGTGCCCGAGACAAAGCAATGTCCCAACCATCTTCAACAAGACAAAAAGAGTTAAGAG
>NW_021519608.1:0-329 GCF_001605985.2 Dendrobium catenatum | reverse complement strand
ATTTATTTATCTAATTTTGAATTAATGTATTATGAAGCCATCCAACTATTAGAAATTTGATGAAATATTGCAAAGGAAAATTGGTAGAATTTTAATAATTTAGAAGGAATTTAATTAATAGAGGAAGGCCAAGGTGTCAGTTCTACAAATAAAAATGTTTGAATTTTACAAAAGAAATTACATTTTTTTAGAAGGATTACAATATTGAATCTCTACTTTAATGATAAAAATGAATATAATTTCAGCTTGAGCAATAGTGGGAACCTTAGGCCATCTCCAACTGAAAAATTCATTTTCCACTACAAAATGTAACAACACTCCATAACTGT
>NW_021519607.1:0-296 GCF_001605985.2 Dendrobium catenatum | reverse complement strand
GGCTCTACCATGTTTTAAGTTTTGAATTGCCTAATAATATTAAGAGATGAATTCGTGGTTATTTTTTTGTAATAAAATTTATAGTTTTTAGTTTAATTTATTGGTGATAAGTAAATAAAGGTAAAAATAATGCATCCAAAAATAACGTTTTAAAATGTTTAGTGTTTTTAATAAAATTTTTAGTATAAATTTAAATTTGTTATAGTAGGTGATATTATTATTGATTAAAATTTTTTTGATAATTGATACGTCATGCAAATATTATCTTGATCGGGCACGAATCTCGAGGCAAAAAT
>NW_021519606.1:0-1256 GCF_001605985.2 Dendrobium catenatum | reverse complement strand
CTGTTCACACTCTCCAAGTGTAGGCAGAGAACCTTCCGCTTTTCACAATTTTCAAGTGTAGGCAGAGAACCTTCTGCTATTCACACTCTCTAAGTGTAGGCAGAGAACCTTCCACTGTTCACACTCTCCATGTGTAGGCAGAGAACCCTTCATCCTTTCACACTTCTCCAAGTGTTGGCAGAGAATCGGATCTTCTTAAAAGATCTTCTCACGAGAAATCTAGAAGGACAATAGAAAAGAGTGAAGTAATCATAATGCATGAATGAAGATTTTTACCTTTGAGTAACAAGTGAACCCTTCACGCTCTAGTAAAAAGAACTCTCCTTTAAACACTCTCTTTCACTCTCTTCTTCAATCTCCCTTCAGTTTGCATGAAGACCAATGGACAAAAAAATTGCATGACAGTCTAAAGTGGACCTTTTATATGAAAGACACAAAAAACCGTTCAAAAACTGTGATTTTTCAAATATGTTCATACTCGATCATCCCGTACGATCAAATTTCATACGTACGAACATTGTAAAAACTATTGCGTACAAACTTAATGTGCACTGATATGAATGCCTTCGTACCCGATCATCGTGCCTTATGAACAGGTATTTCCAAGCTTTGTTAGAATGAATTTTTAGGATGGTCTATATGTTTTAAGGAAGATAGGACATCATCCTGGGACAAATTTACAAGATCGTTTGGATGAATATTTCGAAGCATGAGTCCAGAGAACATCATCTTGGGACGAACAAGGTAAAATTGTCTGGATGATTAGTTCAAAGCATGAGTCCAAAGAACATCATCCTGGGATGGATGGAAAAGATTGTCTGGATGATTATTGCAAAGTATGGGTTCAGAGAACATCATCTTGGGACGAACATGGTAAAATCGTCTGGACAATTAGTTTAAAGCATGAGTCCAAAGAACATCATCCTGGGACAAACAGAGTAAAATTGTTTGGACGATTAGTTCAAAGCATGGGTCCAGAGGACATTATCTTCGGATGAATAGAGTAAAATCGTCTGGACGATTAGGACTTGGAAAAAATTTTTGCCCGTTCTGTTTGTTCCATTGCTCTTTGGAGAGTATAATTAACTTGATCGTCCTTTAAGAACATAGTTCATCCTGTATGATCAGTATTTTAGAATTTTTGACTTTTAAAGATCTCCCCCAGTGTGTGTGTGTTAAGTTACTCAATTACAATCACACTCTCTGATTCAAAATGAATAAAATATAGACTTCAAGTTACAAAATGTTATAATCAG
>NW_021519605.1:0-530 GCF_001605985.2 Dendrobium catenatum | reverse complement strand
AAAAAAAAAAAAAAAGATATAACTTTAAAAACACCTAATGCTCAGCTTGTGTTCATAGTGTTACTCTTATAGTTGAAGAACTTATTGCTTATTGTAGGTATGCTTGTAAAAAGCCAGGAAAGTGCAGAAGAGACTTATGAGCAATCGAGGGGAAGAACTAACCATAAAAGTCGAGGTCAGCTATCCTGGCTCAGGCGCATGAACATAGCAATAGGAGCTGCTCGCAGACTAAGGCTTCGTTTGGGACGACTTTTTTATTGCTTTCTAAAACGGAGTTTAAGTACAAAAATAAAAAAAATTATACTAAAACTCTATTTTAGAAAGCAATAAAAAAGCCGTCCCAAACGAACCCTAAGATACTTGCACACTGAAGTACAACCTCCATTCACAATATCTGAATTCAACTCCAATGCAATATATCTGATTGAGGATTTCTCCCCAAAGGTTTGTTTAGATAAACATCCTATTATTAGCTTTATCTCTACCTTTTCTGTAAATTAGCACTCTAATTTTTGTTCAAGATCAGCCAA
>NW_021519604.1:0-493 GCF_001605985.2 Dendrobium catenatum | reverse complement strand
TGTGGCGACCGTCATATTTATCTTAATACATTCATATCAGACTTTCAAAAGTCTATAACAATGAGAATTCACTCTTAAGGACAATAAAGCCTATGAAATTCGATCCTCTATCGATAATTCAATAGAGTTGACAATATTCAATCAATAAATAAGAAATAATCTCGAACACCCCGATGATGGCCGTGTTGAATGCAGATCTGAACTGGAGGGGTTCCCAAATATTTTTAAATGTCTCATAAATATCTAAAGTTTATTTCAAATATTCCAAAGCTCTACCCAAAATACCCATAAAAATCCAAAAAATTCAAAACTTCACAAAAATAAGTACAAAAATCCAAAAATATTTAAAATGAAATAAATCCATCAACGCACTGAAAGCAAAATCCATCCACCTTGCACAACAGTTTACCGGGGTGGACAAATTCAAATAAACTCTAGCTCACAAAGAGCCAAATTCCTAGTCAAAAATATCACTAGGATCCATTCTAAAACA
>NW_021519603.1:0-263 GCF_001605985.2 Dendrobium catenatum | reverse complement strand
GAAGATCGACATGGTTGTTCTTTGTGGATAATAGATATCTTTTTTGTTGTTTAAATCTAGGACCAAGGTGGGCTCTATTGGACATTTGTCCTAGATTTAGGATTGTACTTTCATTAGATTCTTGAATGGATTGTACTTCCATTGTTGTAGCATTTTGAGTATATATATAGAGGCTATAAGTTGTAATATAGGTTATGGTTAAGCAATAAAAATTTTGAGTTTTGCTACTCTCCTTCTCACCCAACTCATATCCCAAGAAGCTC
>NW_021519602.1:0-254 GCF_001605985.2 Dendrobium catenatum | reverse complement strand
GCCTATGCACGCCTTTGTTGCGCGTGGTGGGATAGAACGCCTGTTCGATACTTACGACGAAGCGGGCAATCACCAAAACCCTACTTTAATGTTCGTGGCAAATCGGAGAACCGTCCTAAGAATGCCTTTGTTGCGCGTGGTGGGATGCGGCCCCGGTGCGGCACGTACGGCGAAGCGTCACTCATAAGTACCCACGAGCGGGGGGAAAACAAACTGTCTAAAAAAAAAAAAAATAAAAAATAATTTTATTAAAT
>NW_021519601.1:0-208 GCF_001605985.2 Dendrobium catenatum | reverse complement strand
GTTTAATCTACCAAATTATAGATCTCAAAATAATTTGCAAGAACTGCTACAAGAACTACTACAAAACTTCCTAAAGATTATCTATTGAAATCTCTTTTCCTTTCATTTTGTTCTAGAACAAAAACTCCACAAAAACCCTACAAAATCTTTTACCAAAATCTCTCTTTTTTTGACACGAAATTCTACCCAACAACCCACAAATCAAATG
>NW_021519600.1:0-329 GCF_001605985.2 Dendrobium catenatum | reverse complement strand
ACCATAAACCGTAGCCACCTTCCACATTCCCCTAAAAGGTGTGGATAGAGAATCGACCACCACCTGAGAGGAACTCTTTTCTACCACAAAGGTGTTCCACAAAACCATAATACCACCAGCCGTTCCAACTGCTGGAAAATTGAAGTAATCCCAATCCTTCCCATTAAAAGAATCTACATCACTTCTACTAAAACTTGACAATTTTGTTTCCATTAAACCAACAAAGCAAACCTCATGATCTCTAATAATTTCCTTGAGATACAAGGAAGCCTCCTTTTTCCTGGCCCCCCTACAGTTCCAAAAAACCAAAGAATTCATTAATTAACCAA
>NW_021519599.1:0-788 GCF_001605985.2 Dendrobium catenatum | reverse complement strand
TATCTTATACATAATATCCAAAACTCTTACATATCTTTCGAGTTATTTAAAATCTTGCCATTGCTTCTATCACATGTTTTTTATTTTGTTTTGTGGCTTATTCTTCCCTATATTAGAGAGAGAGCTCCTATTCTCTAATATTTGGAGGATATTCTCACAGCTGAGCTTATTTTAAGAGTTTGCAAAAGAGCGTTTTAGCTTGCAAGATTTAAAAGGGAAAGAGGCCAATGACGCCAAAATTGAAAAAGAAAAATTATACACAATTGTGTATCAAAAATCAAAAGATGCTCAAAGAGCCAATCAAAGATTCAAGAGGCATAAAATGAGCCCACTAAAAGGCAAGCTATCCCCTATTTTCAAAACTTTTAAAACTTAGAGAACTCATTAACTATTTGATGAATTCAAAGGCTTGATTTCAAATTCCATGATTGAGAAAAAGTACTTTTGCTTTATCATTTATGAGATGGTTTTTGTAAACAAGTTTGATTGGATTTTCTTTTTTGCCCAATTAGGTTTATTCTGAGTTAAGTATTATTGTTTTTCAAAAGAAATTTTATACCATAAAAAAAGTCTGATTTAGGGTTAACAGAATCAGATATCTTACCTTTATCTGATTAGGATTAGCTAAACTCCTTGATCTTGTGGAACTCTAAGAGTTTAACTTTTTGAGAAATTCTCATATGATGCCTCCATAAAACAAAAATATTTTTATCCAAAAATATTCATCTTTTTATTTTCTTTGAGTTTTTGCTTTTCTAATCTGTGTATTTCTGCTGTTTGTTTCCTGT
>NW_021519598.1:0-218 GCF_001605985.2 Dendrobium catenatum | reverse complement strand
GCATTGTCAATATCATTGTACAGATCCCCTTTATAGCAGGCTGTCCTTGAAAGAATAATGTGAGGGACATTTGTAAAAGGAATTAAATTTAATAGATATTACAAATTCTGATGTTCAGTTTCTTACGCAATAAACTGTTTGGAAAAGCATTCAATTTAAAAGTCAAACAAAAGTGATAGCCTGTTGACCTGTACAAAGAAAACAAAAAAAAGAAGAAA
>NW_021519597.1:0-322 GCF_001605985.2 Dendrobium catenatum | reverse complement strand
CGGGACGATGTTGAGATCGTCCAGGCCGATCTGTACTATAGAAATTATCGGCCAGACAATAGCCCTGGGAACGGTCCAGGACGATCAGGATTTGGTCTGATCGTCCCGGGACGATGTGGATATCGGCCTGGCCGATCAGTTCATAGATATAAGAAAATCAGCTCGTTTTGAGGAGAGAGAAAAATCATATTTTTATATCAGATATTTTGAGGAGAGAGAAAGAGAAAGGGAAAAAGAGAAAAGCTGGTTTTCGGAGACCGCGGAGTGCTTTTCGTCCGACGCTGTTGTTGGAGAAAGTGAAGATCTCGTGGTAAGGACTCCG
>NW_021519596.1:0-273 GCF_001605985.2 Dendrobium catenatum | reverse complement strand
CTCCTCACCACTTCCGATCCAACTCCCGCTCTCCGCTCTCTCTGCGAACCGACTCCAGCTCTCACGCAAACCCCTCCGATCCCTCCTCTTCTCCGATCCGCTGCAGCTCCAACCCGACGCCTCTTGGTTCCTCTGTCCGACTTCAAGCCGACGACAAAGCCTCCAACCCGTCGCCTCTGCCTTGTCTAACGACCTGCTCCCGACGCCTCCAGTCGCCAAGGTCTTCTCCCGTTCGAACTGCTCTCTCCCACGATACTCCCTCAGCCCGAGCTC
>NW_021519595.1:0-211 GCF_001605985.2 Dendrobium catenatum | reverse complement strand
GCTTTTAGGCGGCGGCCAGAGATTTCTGACGGCAATCGAAGGACCGGATCCAAGGGAGCGTAGGAAGGTAAGAGATGACAGGAGAGGAGGGATAGGAGAGAAACACAAATAGCGGCGATGCTAAAGAGCACTAAAGTCTTGTATCTGATGGACGCCATTGTTGCCTGCATGAAACTCTAAGGGGCTGTTTGGTATCGGATTTATCGTGGGA
>NW_021519594.1:0-357 GCF_001605985.2 Dendrobium catenatum | reverse complement strand
GTGGCAATTAGAGAGAGAAGCAATGGGGTTGAGGTGGTCGGCCATAAGGAGAGAGAAAGGCTTAGTATTAACTCACATGGGCCCCCCAATTTAATCACAGTTTTATTCAAAGATTAATCTCAGATTTGGGTGGATTTGGAGGGAGCAATTTGAATTTTGAATTCAAGCTTTAATTGTAATTAATTCCTTAATGAGGGAATTAAATGGGGAAAAGCCCACTAAAGGCCGACGGCAAGGAGAGAGGAGGGGAGAGAGCTTAAAGTTGAAAACTGAAATAGATTTCAGTTTTTAAATGGGATGGGAGGGAAATTTAATTAAAATCAATTTCAGATTTCAAAATTGATAGGAGTATTGATG
>NW_021519593.1:0-206 GCF_001605985.2 Dendrobium catenatum | reverse complement strand
TTCACAAGTAACAAGTAAGAGGAAGGCCTATGCATAACCAATGATATTCAACTCCAAGAAGGTTTATTAATTCTACTACAAACAACAACATTTCATGTAGTGGTTTTATAAGTACATGTGGAAGTCCCTACGAGTCGCCGCAAAAGACTCCTTATTTATACAACAGTTTCCCTTGGATAAAAGAACTCAATGTGTAACAAATATAG
>NW_021519592.1:0-533 GCF_001605985.2 Dendrobium catenatum | reverse complement strand
GAATTTCCTCAAAACTATTTCCTATTCTATTTCCCAATTCACTTCCCTGATTTTGGAAATAGAAAGTCTACTGTTTTTCCTACTTTTCCCCACCGTCTCCCTCCTCTTAATTGTTCCGGATTGTTTCCCTAGTCAAATTCTTTTTGTTTCAAGAGGGAAATCTGAATTTCTCTAAGGATTGGGAACGGTGCCCTTCCTCTGTTTCTGGATTGCTGAAGTTCCTCTCAGATTTTGGGAGGAAAATCTGAACTGTTTCAGAAAAAAAAAATTGTTTCAGATTATTGCCATCACCTTCCGTTCAGATTCTCTTTTGAGTGTTGGTTTCCTTCAGATTTTGGGTGATATAATTTGGAACTAATTTCAGTTTTTTGTCAAGAACCTTGATTGTTTTGTTCTTCCCCCAATTGCAAGAGAAACATCTACCCCGTTCTACATCACCTAAATAACACATCTTCAACTCAAGCAATGTAAGGGACACCCAAGCTCCACTTGCACCAATTTGCCAGATTAACACTTTATTGTCAACTTAAATC